>NC_140169.1:133416869-133709369 GCF_963971535.1 Notolepis coatsorum | reverse complement strand
CTGTGACAAAATGGCATCCAATGTAATAAAAAAAGTCAACCAACGAACTCGATTCTTGTACCGGATCTCCTCTCTGGTAAACAAGAACACCCTGAAGACTCTGGCAGGAGCACTCATTCAGGGGTACTACGACTATGCTTGCACCTCATGGTACCAAAGCACCTCAAAGGCGCTAAAAACAAAATTACAAACATCTCAAAACAAACTGGTCAGACTACTGCTTGACCTTACTCCTAGAACCCACCTCACCCCTGCCCACTTTGACAACCTAGGATGGCTTAGAGTAGACGACAGAGTACAACAACTTGCAATGGGCCTGGTCTACAAGATACACTACACGACCAAGGTACCCATGTACATGTCAAAATACTTCCCAAAGGTCAGTGAATACCACGATCACAACACCAGAGGGAGCTCCACAAATCATGTTAAACCCAGATTCGGCTCAAATAAGGGACTAAACACGTTTCGCAATTATGCCACATCAATGTGGAACGCCCTACCCAAAGCTGTAAAGGAATGTGGATCACTACCCACTTTCAAAACCTCTCTCAAGGGACACCTACGGGAGACTGCAATTCAACACTGGCCCCTGTAAATATCCTAACCCAACCCCCTCCAATGTACAGTCATTTACCTAGTATGGTTTTGTCAATAGTTCAATGTACAATTGTGTTTGTTTGTACAGTGTCTCCTCCCCCCCCCCCTCAATGTACAGTGTTACTTGTTTATACAGTGTGCCCCCCGCCCCCCCCCCCCCCCAACCACCTCCAATGTAAATTACCCAGTATGGTTGTCAATATCCCAATGTACCCAACCCCCCCCACCCAACCTCCTCCAATGTACAGTTTCTACGTCAAATGTATATACTCCCTTTTCTTGACTCCTTCTGTATCACAAAAAGTACTGTATTTGCAAATCTGGTATGTCATAAATGTATAGATGTAGCAGTACTGACTATCTGTATGTCATGTATGTCATATATGTCTATATGAATTGAAAATGGGGGACCCTGATGGAAACAAGACAAACGTCTTTCTCAGGTCTGCATCCCCTTAACAATTGTATGTATTGAGCCGTACTGTATTGTACCCATTCTGCAATCTGTTAAATAAAGTTTTCATTCATTCATTCATTCATTCATTCATTCATTCATTCATTCATTCATTCATTCACACTACGCGACCAAGGTACCCATGTACATGTCAAAATACTTCCCAAAGGTCAGTGAATACCACGATCACAACACCAGAGGGAGCTCCACAAATCATGTAAAACCCAGATTCGGATCAAACAAGGGACTAAACACGTTTCGCAATTATGCCACATCAATGTGGAACGCCCTGCCTAAAGCTGTAAAGGAATGTGAATCACTACCCACCTTCAAAAACACTCTCAAAAAACACCTACGTGAGACTGCAATTCGAAACTGGCCCCTACAAATGTCCTAACCTAGTTGTACAGTAAATGACCAAGTAAGGCTTTGTCAATATTCCAATGTACAGTGTAAAATGTGTGTGTGTCCCCTTCCCAACCCCCCCCCCCCCCCCCACCTCCAATGTACAGCCCTCACCCAACCCACCCAACCCCACCCCACCCAACCAACCTCCTCCAATGTACAGTTTCTATGCCAAATGTATATACACTCCTTTTCTGGACACTTTTGTATCACAAACAGTACTGTATTTGCAAATCTGATATGTCATAAATGTATAGATGTAGCAGTACTGTCTATCTGTATGTCATGTATGTCATATATGTTATGATGAATTGAAAATGGGGGACCCTGATGTAAACAAGACGAAAGTCTTTCTCTGGTCTGCATCCCCTTAACAATTGTATGTATTGAGCTGTACTGTACTGTACCCATTCTGCAATCTGTTAATAAACTTTTCAATCAATCAATCAATCACACCTGTAACGATAAACCATTATGGCTGTGAAGATACATTCAGCCACTAGATGTCGCACTAGAGCACCAGCATGTCATTTATCCAATCAGGTGCATTCCATGTGAGGGAATGGGAAGTAGGGAGGGATTTTGGACCCGCCAACATTTTTGAAAAGATAAATTAATTAATCAATACTGTTGTATTATAATCTCTGTGGATGAATTATTTTATGATTACATAAAATGTTATCTATAGCACCTATAAGTACCATATAAACATTATAACAAACTGTAAAAGCAACAAAAGAAAGCTTTTCTATGGGTACATTTGTTTTTTAATTCACAAACCTTTCGTGATAGGCCACTCCCGTTGCCAGGCCCCCTTTTAGCCAATGGCAGAGTTCCATTAAGCTGCCGTGACATCAGTTGGTCATGTGAGGAGTTCACAAATCACAATGCCTTCTAGCCATATTAGCCCCCAGTCTTGGTAACACTGTCCTAGCGTCTCAATAGTTCACATCACAACAGCTTTACACGCACACTTGACCTCCAATCTCAGCCTCCTAGGGCGAAACTGTTGGTGGAGGGTGGGGACATTTTGGTGGACCAGCTATCCAGGTACAGGCATGGGTGTGAGTTGTATGTACTGTATTAAAAGCCTTTATTTAGATTTAACTTAATTTGATCATTTTCAAACCCATGACCTCCTGTGGATTTTTTTTTCAATCCTGATGTGTTCCTCCTGCCACTGTTCTAACATAGATATTATTATTTATACATACTGGTACTTCCCCTGTGAAAAAGTATCATGGTACCTTCCATTGTATAAATAATTGACCATGGTACTGCCATGGTAAAAGTCGCCGTGGTACCACTTTTGTAATACTACCCTGGTATAATCCAATTTAAACCATGATACCGATGGTATTTCCATCATAATTTTTTCAACAGCTTATGGCTATAGTTGCTTAAACATGACAGGGCCTAAGGCTAAGCGCAGAGGGGCCTGGGGCTAAGCGTGGAGGGGCCTGAGGCTAAGCGTGGAGGGGCCTGAGGCTAAGTGTGACGGGGTCTGAGGCTAAGCGTGGAGGGACCTGAGGCTAAGCATGGAGGGGCCTGAGGCTAAGCATGGAGGGGCCTGAGGCTAAGCATGGAGGGGCCTGAGGCTAAGCATGGAGGGACCTGAGGCTAAGCGTGGAGGGACCTGAGACTAAGCGTGACGGGGTCTGAGGCTAAGCATGAAGGGGTCTGAGGCTAAGCGTGACGAGGTCTGGAGCTAAGCGTGACGGGCTTGAGGCTAAGCGTGGAGGGGCCTGAGGCTAAGCATGAAGGGGTCTGAGGCTAAGCGTGACGGGGTCTGAGGCTAAGCGTGACGGGGTCTGAGGCTAAGCGTGGAGGGACCTGAGGCTAAGCGTGACGGGGTCTGAGGCTAAGCGTGGAGGGGCCTGAGGCTAAGCGTGGAGGGACCGGAGGCTAAGCGTGACGGGGTCTGAGGCTAAGCATGACGGGGTCTGAGGCTAAGCGTGGAGGGACCGGAGGCTAAGCGTGGAGGGACCGAAGGCTAAGCGTGGAGGGGTCTGAGGCTAAGCGTGGAGGGACCGGAGGCTAAGCGTGGAGGGACCGGAGGCTGAGCGTGGAGGGGTCTGAGGCTAAGCGTGGAGGGGTCTGAGGCTAAGCGTGGAGGGGTCTGAGGCTAAGCGTGACGGGGTCTGAGGCTAAGCGTGGAGGGGCCTGAGGCTAAGCGTGGAGGGGCCTGAGGCTAAGCGTGACGGGGTCTGAGGCTAAGCGTGGAGGGACCTGAGGCTAAGCGTGACGGGGTCTGAGGCTAAGCGTGGAGGGGCCTGAGGCTAAGCGTGGAGGGGCCTGAGGCTAAGCGTGGAGGGGCCTGAGGCAAAGTGTGGAAGCTTACCTGGGCAGTTTCTACATCCTCCTGCGGAGCTGCCTCTTACCCAGCGGCCTTCGTTGACGGCAACTGACCAGCTGTGTCTCTCGTCACCTTGCAGTGTGTCTGGGGTCAGGTTGCAGATCTCCAGCTTTGTGAAGTTCTTATTGAAGTCATTGAAGGACATCCTGGAGGAGAGAAGGGAAGAGGAAGGAAAGAAGATAGGTAGTTACGTAGATAGATGGATGGATGGATGGATGGATGGATGGATGGATGGATGGATGGATGGATGGATGGATGGATGGATGGATGGATGGATGGATGGATGGATGGATGGATGGATGGATGGATAGATAGATAGATAGATAGATAGATAGATAGATAGATAGATAGATAGATAGATAGATAGATAGATAGATAGATAGATAGATAGATAGATAGATAGATAGATAGATAGATAGATAGATAGATAGATAGATAGATAGATAGATAGATAGATAGATAGATAGATAGATAGATAGATAGATAGATAGATAGATAGATAGATAGATAGATAGATAGATAGATAGATAGATAGATAGATAGATAGATAGATAGATAGATAGATAGATAGATAGATGGGATGATGACCTCACTCACCAGAACTCACTTCCTTCAACCGTTTGCTTCTTCAAGGTGTCCTTTTCTACAGTAGCGAGGGTAGACCATTCCTTTGAACTGTGGGAACATCATAATCCACAAACACAAACTGAACACGGTATTCAGAAGGTGGGGACTCTGTTGTACAACATTATGTATTGGCCAGGGAGGGTGGTGCTTATTGGTATTTGGAGAAAAATATTGCTGTTTTAGACAGCTTAAATCTTACTCTGCACTCCATGGTCCCTTCCATAGCACCCAACCCCAAGGATTGCGCATGCGAATCAGACGAATTCTGGTGTCCTTTGAAGCCTCATCGCACTAAAAAAAAAAAACACATAATTACCATTAAGCATCCTGTAAAGACCTGCTCTTATAGAAACATTTCAGAAACACCACGATTAACATTAAAGGGACCCTTAAACATAATTTACATTGCACCATTCCAATGATCTTGGCCAGTTCGATATTTATTAACATACACAACTGTCTCCCTGAAGCTGGACATCAGAGCATCAAGACTTGAAGTGGTGATGTCATCAAGTGACACAGTTTTGGAGTTGGTCCGTTGGCGGTAAATTAGTGACTGCCTTTGTGGGCTCATAGAATTTCTGTTTGAGCTATTACATCCAAATTAGATTTATTTAAAATGTAGGGCAGCTCTGAATCAGAAATTGTACCCATATCCGTGTAAAATCACGATGGGGTACTGTCACAATGTGCCAGGAGTTGTTTCACGATTCACTAGCTACGAAGCTGCTCCAGGATTTGTCCCTGAAGCTGCTGCAGGATTTGTCCCTGGTATTCAGCTTTAAAAGATACTTTTTCACATTCATGAATCGAAATTGAGATGTACAGAAATTACATGTGACGTTCTATTTTATGGTGAATTTTCCCTTTAAGTATCGCTCTTATAAAGACTCTAAGAACTGCGATAGATTGACCACAGTTTAATGTACACTTCACAGTACCTCCTCTAGCCCCGTGATGGAGTAGGCGTGGCCTCGGACCAGTCCCTGGTTGGTACGGCTCTCCAGGTCGCTAGACAGAACACACTGACAGAGAGATTACATACATGTACATGAACCATCTGTTAGAGGTATGTACCACATCCAGGCGAGAGAGGGGCAGACGGGATACGGATACACGCACACACACACACACACACACACACACACACACACACACACACACACACACACACACACACACACACACACACACACACACACACACACACACACACACACACAATCACCTATTGAAAAACTATTTGATTCCAACAGTTATTGCATTTTCTATTTGTATTTTTTTGGTAGATTTTTATTTGTTTGTACTACCGGGCAGTCCGGTAGAGGGAGAGAGAGAGAGGAAGAACGGGAAACAGAGCGGGGGGAAGACATTCGGCAAGGGACGCCGGGTCCGGGAATCGAACCCGGGTCGGCTGCGTCGCGACGCAGCACGTTACATGGGTCGTCACTTGGGTGCCCAGTTATTGCATTTATAATCAAATACTCATCAGGACCGATTTCCATACTCAATACACACTGAATACACACTCCTGGATTGTTATGTTCTTGTGTTTTTAAATTACCTCTAGCTGTAAAGTTCCCTCCTCTCTACTCTACTTTACTCTATCCTACTCTACTCTAATCTTCCCTACTCTACTCTACTGTACTCTATTCCAGGGGTTCTCAACCTTTCTGCTGCCAAGGCACCCCTGTGTTCAATAAAATATTCCAGGGCACCCCTACCTACGATAAAGACTTTTCCGGTCCTGTCTTTTTTGCTACAATGATGACAAAAGTGCTTGCTTTCAAAATAATGTTTATTTAAGAAACCGGGAAACACATTTGTGTGTATATGCAGGCTATATAATGCATTATTAACAGGTGTTTCAGGTCTAAATGGCTTAGTACGGTTGACATTACAATAGCATATTTCTTTAAATAAAATTACAGAAAATTATCACTAAAGTGCTATCTGTTGCAGCTGCACTCTTTTCCATAAAAATAGCATATTTGGATAAGTGTGACCATTTATCAAAAACTGAAAATCATGTATTTTTTTTTAATACAGAAAAGGATCACTAAAGTGCTATCTGTTGCAGCTGCACTGTTCTCCATAAAAATTGTTGGATAAGTGTGACCATTTCACAAAAAAGGATCACCAAGTTACCATTTCTCAAAAAATATAAATAAATACAGAAAATAAGCACTCGTTCACTCAGTGGACATTTCTAGCTCAATGCGAGGTCTGCTGCTGCTGGCTAATAATACGGTCAATACGTGGGGAGATCTTTGACAAGGCAACACGCATGTCATCCTCAAGGCTCAACTTGGCCCTATATTTTGTTTTCAGAGCTGTCATGGATGAAAAGCCAGCTTCACACAGATATGTGGTGCTGAAGGGTATCATCAGCACCTTAACTGCTGCATCATGAGATACTTGGTACTCAGCACCACACTCTGAAACGAGCTCTCCAGGTGGTATCAGATGAGATTTCAATGAGTTCGTCCAAGAGTTTGGATGGAGATGTGTCAGGAAGCTTTGTCTCAATGTTGTCTGTAAAGTTTTTTTTTATCCAGAGTAACTTGGTGATCCTTTTCTGTGTTTTATTAAATAATGATTTTCAGATTTTGAGAAATGGTCAAACTTATCAAAATATGGTATTTTCATGGAAAACAGTGCAGCTGCAACAGATAGCACTTTAGTGAACATTTTATGTAATCCAAAAAGAATTAAAAAAATATTTATATATATATTTTTAGATCTCAAGGCCCACTCTGAGGCACCCTAGGGTGCCGCGGCACCCCTGTTGAGAACCGCTGCTCTATTCTACCCTACCAAACTCTATTCTACTCTATTCTACTCTACTCTATTCTACCCTACCCAACTCTTCTCAACCCAACTCTATTCTACTCTATCCTACTTTACTCTACCCTACTGTACTTTACTCTATCCTACTCTACTCTACCCTACCCTACCTTACTCTACTATCCCCTCTACTTTACTCTCCCCTCCCCTCCCCTCCCCTCCCATCCCCTCCCCTCCCCTCCTCTCCTCTCCTCTCCTCTCCTCTCCTCTACTCTACCCTACCCTACCCTACCCTACCCTACCCTACCCTACCCTACCCTACCCTACCCTACCCTACCCTACCCTACTACTCTCCCCTCCCCTCCCTGGGCAAGAGTCCGTCTATCAACAAAATGCCTGAAGTTACCATCTCTATGTCTCTTGTTCACCATTGATAACTATTATCTATTATCAATAAATACAATCAATTCACTATTTAGATGTGTGTATTTTGACCTGATTAAATGTGTGTGTTTTAATCCAGTGGTTCTCTTTTTCATGTCAAGGGCCCCCAAATTGATTAATAATTGATATGTAAAGTTGATACGTAATTGATACATAATTGATACGTAATTGATACGTAATTGGCCATTTGATCAAATCTTGACCCCCATCTGAGAATCTATTGCTACATCTGATTTAATCCAGAATCCATGTCTGTAGGTGGAGAGATAATAGAGGAGAGAGTGAAACCTGTGACCAGAATAGTCACGGTTCTTATACATTCTCTTGCTGTACTAACTTCTAGTGAAGGAAGGATATTAGTGAAATTAAACTATTACCCATTTCGCTGGGGGGCCCCTGGAGCCCACTCAAGGACCCCTTGGGGTCCCCGGACCCCACCTTGAGAACCACTGTATTTAATCCACAGAGTTCACATGGTGTTTGATCACTGCTGGGTTATATACGGCACATACTGTATAGGGCGGTGACTCACATCTATGGAGCAGCCCATCAGTGAGCCTCTCTCCAGGGCTTTCCTCATGATCTTGTACAGCTCTTTGGGCGCCTCTACTAAATCAAAGAACTCCGTCACGCCCCCGGTGAAGTCCTCCATGGCTTCCAGGGTATTTCCCCCCTTGAGCGCCTCATAGGAGCCGTGCAACCTGAGCAAGAGGCATATTCGTTTATATTCAGAGTGCAAACGTGTCTGTTCCTCCAGTCTTAGCATCTTGTAGTGTCTGCATCCACGAGGTGAGTTTTAGAAATGTGAGGAGGTTGTAGTTAGAAGCCAAGAGGTCAGTCATCGTGAAGTTAATAATGAAAGAAATGGTGTCCACAGACTTTTCCAGGGCAAAAACCTTTAAAAGGGTGCTACTTTTAAACAAATGAATTCAAATTAAACTAAGAGTTCTCTACTGCATAGGGATATGGCCTATGGGACAGCTGACCCAGCTGACAAAATTACAAACATCTCAAAACAAACTGGTCAGACTACTGCTTGACCTTACTCATAGAACCCACCTCACCCCTGCCCACTTTGACAACCTACGATGGCTTAGAGCAGTAGACGACAGAGTACAGCAACTTGCAATGGGCCTGGTCTACAAGATACACTACACAACCAAGGTACCCATGTACATGTCAAAATACTTCCCAAAGGTCAGTGAATACCACGATCACAACACCAGAGGGAGCTCCACAAATCATGTTAAACCCAGATTCGGCTCAAACAAGGGACTAAACACGTTTCGCAATTATGCCACATCAATGTGGAACGCCCTACCCAAAGCTGTAAAGGAATGTGAAACACTACCCACTTTCAAAACCACTCTCAAAGAACACCTACGGGAGACTGCAATTCAAAACTGGCCCCTATAAATGTCCTAACCCAACCCTCTCCAATGTACAGTAAATGACCAAGTATGGTATTGTCAATATTTCAATGTACAGTTTTGCTTGTACAGTTGTACATATGTTATGATGAATTGAAAATGGGGAACCCTGATGTAAACAAGACGAAAGTCTTTCTCTGGTCTGCATCCCCTTAACAATTGTATGTATTGAGCTGTGCTGTACTGTACCCATTCTGCAATCTGTTAATAAAGTTTTCAATCAATTCAATCAAAGGGTAGGGTGGTATATCATGATATTATCACATACAGTGGTATTTTAAATGCTGAAGATATCCTTTTAAATATTGTGGTGATTGCATTTTTATCAAAAGAAAATATATAATCCACAAAACCTTTTGGTGCTGCACTGTATGACAGTATCAAATATGACTTAGGACTCAAGAGTATTGCACATTAGTGATCACATGTTGTGACTATACTAAAGAATTTTCTTTATTTTCTATCCACTTTTTCTCCTCATTTCTATTTTTCTCCCATCCCAATTTCGTATTGCCAATTCTCCCCTCCCCTGTCTTGTACGTTGCTAGACTATGCCCCCCACTGGACGGTTGTAGTGAGGATAGAAGCCTTGCATCACGTGTCCCCTCCGGTACACGAGGAGGCAGCCTGTCACATCTTTTCACCAGACAGCGCGGACTCTCAGTGGCGAGGAGTAACGCGTGGGAGGCTCACGCTGCCCACGATACTTCCTGTCTCTGCTGTGCAGGCGTCACCCAACCGACCTGTAGGAGTCGCTGTCCACAACGTCCAATCCCCACCCATCGACTTCCACCCACTGACTGCCAAATGAGCCAGTACGACGGCCGGCCCAAGTTGAAGGCAATGCTGAGACTGGGATTCGATACCGGAGTCTCTTGCATTGGTGACGTGCTAAAGACATTTTTATATTTTGTTGGTGATTTACTGTCAAGGTGAAAAGCAAATGCGCAATACCTGAGAAGGGACTGCCAGTTATATGTCAACTATCTGCAGGTTTAACATGGTCATAGGTACCAGCAGGCACTTTGCACTCCTCCGATAGCCACAAACCACGAACCCTCTGCTCACCGGCACCATGTGGCCACGTATGTTAAGCACTACAGTCTTATTCATTCATAAGAGTAGGTATAAGATAATCTATCTATCTATCATCGTCAAATCAGGTGGAGAAGTGGGGGTATTTAACTTGTGAGTGAGCCAAGGGTTATATGGAATGAGGAATATCCGGCTCTGATATCATTTTAAAAATACCACGATAACACCTTACACTCTCGTATCATGTTTTTTTAAGAGAGGTTTGAGTGTCATTCACTGGTGTGACTTTCGACCAATTGAAAGTGAAACCTTTTAGAGCCCCCCCCCCCCCCCCCCCCCTTCAGCCAGAACGTAGATGCTAACAATGTCTTATGCACAATTACATTTTGAATTCTCAATCTACACAATTCATCCACAATCTATACCTCAACATGAAAATATTCGCAATTAATCGTAAAAAAAGAATTGCCTAATTTTATTTCAACCAGAAATGCAATAATGTTAGTGATAGAAGAAGGGAACTCATTTTGTGCAAAAATGGAAAGCTTGCCAATGTTCATGAGGCAGAATTGTTACAATAGCCGATAATCAATTTTCCCAATGATAAATCCCTATACGGGTGGACCTCGCGGGCGGTCCAGAGTGATGTCAGACTACACCTCCCTATACAAGTGGGGCCTCAGACCCTGGAGGTGGGTGGGACCTGTGCAGGAACCCCCTCTTGGGGTTGTACATTTTAACACAGAAATCTATTACAAATGTTCCAGGAGGTTAGATAACCAACCCCCCCCCCCCCCCCCCCCCCCGCAATGGAGGGGTAGGAAATCTGAACCATGTTCATATCTGAGGACACATGTACGTAAATTATGATTTACACACCAATGGGTATTAATAGACTAAGATTGGTAGTATTTTCATCACACTTACTTGGCATAGGCCTTCTCCAGCAAGGCACTCCAGAACTCATTCTCTCTGTATGACTTGGTGAACACCAGGCGGTTGTTGAAGGTGGGCAGGCGGTCGTCCACAACCACATCGATCCATTCGCCATAGCGCCAGAACTGCAGGGAGGCGGCAGGTGAAGACGGCGGGTGAAGACGGGAAGTGAGCGACAAGTCATACAAATGGAGATTATAGAGTGCCAGGCAGGGAGATTACTCAGAACCCTTTACTGTAGTCTAAAAAGGAAATGTAATCTAATGTGAAAATGCTGGAGCAATTAACCTTTAGGCTTTAGGCAACAAATGGAGTGAATTTGTTGTTCTTTTAATTAAATATAATAATACCTTAAAAATAAATTGGGATTACAGAAATATAATTTTGTAGCACAAATGTCAGTGGGCATAAATGCTTCACTGAGCAACTGTATTTCTTGGGAAATTAAAAGCCTATCTCTCATATCACAACATTATTCACAAATTGCCCTTTTTCTAATATGACAATTGACTCATTGTTTTTACAATTGACTCATTGTGCAAATTTCAATCAAATGAGCTATTCAATTAGTGGATAAATCATATTATTATTGTTATTTATAATATTGAATTGATATTTCAATAAGACTGTCAGTCTGTTGTGCACTGCATAATCCTATCAAGCAGAAGAATAAGTATCCTAACAGGAAGCCATACCTGGAAATGGAAGATGCCGGCATAATTGTCTGTGAAGCTCTGGTCTGGGGGGATAACTCTATATAACAGCTTCTCATTCAATGTGAGACACGCGATGGCAGCTAGCAGCCAGCAGTCACCTGTCAACAATGGATTCAGAGAGTTATGAAAAGGGCAATGATCTATACATATCAGTTTACGAGAGAGAGATAATGCAGTAGCTGGCATAGAGCAGAGCACCGCTTCAGTCGCCTGCGTCTTCATCAGTGAGATAACTGAGAGCCCGTTCATTCTCATGCGCAATAAAGTGACCTTATGTAATCCTGGTTCTACTCTGCTCTCACCCCTGGTTTGGTTGGCAGTATGAGGGGGACACGTAGTTTCTCTTCTCGTCCTGTTATCAGGTACGAGTGTCTCTACTTGTGTACGGCTCCAGACAGTCGCCCAGTGGCCTCTCTGATTTTGAGATAAATGTATAGGGTACTGTAGGCGTCCTGACCACTGGTATGCACAGTCCTTTTTGGGATATGGGGCAAGAGCCCTACAAAGGGCATACTTTATTATTATTTGTATTATTATTATTTTATCCTCTATAGGGTAGATTCGCTGAGTGCGAATGCTCTTTTTCAGCAACACCCTGCTTCACACTCACACAGTTACACACATTAACACCTGGGAGCTGCCCAGTAGAACAACAGTCCGACACTGTTGACCACTGAGCAGCTCCATTGAGCATTGATTGATTGATTGATTGATTGATTGATTGATTGATTGATTGACTGATTGATTGATTGATTGATTGATTGATTGATTGATTGATTGAGGGTTAAGCTTATCCCTTATCATAACCCCTCCCAATACCTACAAATTACAAATAAGTGTAAAAAAGTCCTTCCAGGCCGTGGGATCTAGCATTTACCAAAAAGACCCCAGCAATGTCTAGTGCAATGTTTTATTTCAATTTCTAAATCAGAAAAAAGTGCAAGGATAATTGCCCCAATGCAAACCCCCCACAGCCCCTCCATGTGCACACCACTTATTTCTACCACATTAATGCTGCTATCTGCCACAATAACACTGACTTTAAACTGTGGTGGAACTATAATCTTCCCTTAGGTTTCCCCTTAGCTTCATAGGACATGTCCATATTCTTTATCTGCTAATCCTAACACTGCATTTGAGCTGTAGCATATCTATAATCTCTGTAATTATTCTATTGGTTTGATTAAAACTAAACATTTACCCAGTTCTCCTTGACAGATGTCTGTCCTGTTGGCTCCATCTATGATGAACTGGGGGTTTTCACAGATTTCCTGAGAACATAGAAACAATAGTTGAGATATAGTCATGATTGTCATTAAATCAGTTTGGGAATAGAGGTCTTGCACAGAATGTTAGAATGACCACTTGTCCTCCATGTTGGAAGAAACAATGGTTGCTATGTGCAAAACAACAGTTGATGTCTTGATATGTGAGAAATATATGAACCAAAATGTCATAATTTGGTTATTACTGGATCACAGTGGAACTGTTCAGATAAACTGTTCAACAGTAGTATCTGTGGAACTGTTCAACAGTAGTATCATTCTTTTCCAGTATTTTATCTGCTCTACCACTGTACAGAAATGAGTAATTTCCTTTCAAAAGTGGTTACCAATGATTACAGGCAGCCATGTTGGAGTAAAGAGAACTACTGTAGACTACAACATACAGGCCTCTATTAAATACCATGATTACAATCTTTTTCATGGTACTTGATAAATAAACAAGTGTCATAGTTTAATAGATTGATCAATTAAAATATGTGCATCAACAAAAATAGAGTTTAACAATTCAATCTTCAATTTGATTTGATTCGATTCAATTGTATTGTTATTAGACATGCAGCGCAGGTACAGTACAACACAATTAAGTTGACATAGGTAACAGTAAAGTGCATAGCAGTATACACAGAATATGTGGAGTATATATGTATATTATATATAGTATATATTAACAGAGTTAATATGCTAAGCTAATGTATGTACAGTATTAGTATGTACAGTGGTACAATTATGAATACACTGGTAGTAAGCCATATAACTAATAATATTAGGAATATATACAGATAGATAAAAGTATACATTGTGTTAAGTCAGTGTATATATATATATATATATATATATATATATATATATATATATATATATATATATATATATATATATATATATATATATATATATATATATATGCAGAATGCAGATATATATGTATAGATATAGATGTATGCAGTGGGGGGTTGAGTCTAGGGGGTGGGAAGATTATGTATCTTCTAAACATAATTAACTCCTATAAAATAAATAATATCTGGTCAAAGTGCATAGGCCTGTATTTAAAACCTCAATAATCAGCTCCATATTATGTGCCATATGCTCATGGAGGATGCAAAGCCAACCCGAAATAACTTCAGTGAAGGTTATTGATGGAGCCACATTGTAGTTAACTAAGTATCTATTGACTGCTATTTTAAGTGTTTCTCACGGCAGCTCTATAGTGTGGCTCTCATATCAACAGTGGCAACATAGTTACCTAACCGTACTCAGTTTCACTGTTACCATGGTATATATACAGAATAGGTGTGTGTGTGTGTGTGTGTGTGTGTGTGTGTGTGTGTGTGTGTGTGTGTGTGTGTGTGTGTGTGTGTGTGTGTGTGTGTGTGTGTGTGTGTGTGTGTGTGTGTGTGTGTGTGTGTGTGTGTGTGTGTGTGTGTGATCATGATCAGTTTCACTGTTACCATGGTATATACAGAATATATATTATGGTGCATGTGTGTGTGCGTTTGTGTGTGTGCGTGTGCGTGTGCGTGTCCGTGATCATGATCAGATCATGGCAATTTCAATATTTGTCAATTTTATAATCCCTCATGTATTATTATTATTATTATTATTATTATTATTATTATTATTATTATTATTATTATTATTATTATTATTATTATTATTATTATTATTATTATTATTATTATTATTATTATTATTATTATTATTATTATTATTATTTTTTTTTTTTTTTTTTACCTCAGAAACCTGAGTCTCTATGAAACATTATTTTAGTTTTTTTATTATTGTTATGAAAAGTAAATTGTGGAATTTTCAGTATACTTGTGTTAGGGTGGGGAGGGTTGTCTACTTAACCATTTTCTAATTGAGAACAATGGAAGGTAAGATAGGTATGATAGTATGATAGATGGACTTGTATTCTTTATCTTATATTCTGTAATCTAGTTGTTTGTAATATCTTTTGTCCCTTTATGTAAAATCACCTTTACTAGCTTTTGTAATTTAAAGGCGCTATAGATAACATTTACCTATATTAGTATAAGCACCACATAGGGCTGCACGATTAATCGAAAAGAAATAGCGACCTCGATTCATAGACCGATCATTTTTTATTTTTATTTTTTAAACATGACATAAAATTAGACACAAGCATTAACAGTAAATATCCACAGTAAGTCACAGGATTATACATTCCATTTGAATCAATATAAATGTAGTTTACGAGATATATACCTAATACTTGCATGCTCTTGCTCGCTCTTCTTCCCCCCCCCCAGGACCCCCCCCCTTGGATAATCCATCCATTTTCATTCGTTTCTAACCAGGAATTACAATTCATATGCTAGCCTTTATTCTCTCCACCAATTCTAACCAGATTGCAATGCTGGTTTCGCTGACACCTAAAATTCTTGCTGTAGATATCTCTAGATAAATCACATCGAGATAGGTAAGAACCCATACCTTCCGGCACATTTTATCCGGTTGAATCCATCGTGATGCTATCAGCTTTTTAGCAGGTGTGAGACCGGACAAAACTAGTCTCTTTAGCTGTATAGAGGCTGCAAACTGAGAAACATCATTCAACAGCAATACAGAGGGCTGTACAGGTATGTTCAGAAATACAAATTCTGATAATTGCAGGGTCACTTCTTCCCAGAATATCTTAACAGGTGGGCAATCCCAATACATATGCATAAATGTACCATCATCACCGTTTGTACATAAGGAACATAGAGAGTCTTGTCTAAGTCCCATTCTGTTCAATCTTATAGGAGTCAGGTATGTCCTATGAATATAATTAAGATTAATTTGTTGATGATCCGGGTTGCGTGACGCAATTCGAACGTTTGCCCAGACTTCTTGCCAATCAAAATCTACTTCCAAGTCTGGTATATCCCTCCTCCAGACTGAGTCTAGGGGATGGATTCCATACCAAGACGTTAGTAAGTGATGATAAAAGTCAGATACAAAGCCTCTTGATGTCTCTCTTTCATAGAAGAATTTGTGATATCTGTGGTGCTCAATTGGTATCTTTAATGGGACTCCATGAGCCTTCAAACATTCCAATAACTGTGTGTAGACATAAAATGTGGAACTGGTGAGGTTAAATTTGTTACGTATATCTTGATAGCTACAGAAACCCCGTTTGTTGAAGACATCTCCCAATGTATGTATGCCCTGTTTTTCCCATTTGGGGTATCTGATAGGTCGTTTTCCAATAAGGAGTGCATTGTTATTGAATAGGGGAGAATGGCTATGCCATTTATGTTGGTTAGAATATTTTTTTTCTGTTTCACGCCATATCCGAAGAGGGCCAAATTTCAATTCGCATTGCTTAATTGATAATATGGTGTCCTGCAGTCTATGTGGTGCCACTATATTTTCTTCTAAGTTTCTCCAGGATACAGATGATTGGGAGTCAAACCAGGTTATCAGTGGTCTTAAAGAGTACGCTTTAAAATAGTGGTAGAAGTCTGGAAATGCTAAACCTCCGTCGGCTTTGTTTCTCTGTGCGGTGGATCTTTTTATTCGTGGAGGTTTGTTGTTCCAAATAAATGTATATGCGGTGGAGTGTAATTTTTTCCAGTAACCATCAGGGGGGGGGGGGGAGGGGGGATTGGGGGGTAACGGTAACATTGAGCTAATGAAGTTGATTCTAGGTAAAACATCCATCTTAACTATTGATACTCGGGCCTGTACTGAGTTTTTAAGTTTGGACCACCTGTCAAAGTCATTTTTAATCTTATCTTGGAGTTTTGTGTAATTATACTTCACCATTTGGCATATAGTAGGGAATATTTCAACTCCTAGACATCTAAAGTGTTTTACCATTGGTATTTTTTCTGGAAGGAATATATCCTTTGCAAGGGCATTAAGTGGGAGGAAGGCCGACTTTGGCCAATTTATCCTAAATCCCGATAGATTGCCAAAATCATCAATCAACTTGAGAAGATGAGGCAGTGAGGTGGTAGGGTTTTGCATGAACAATATTACGTCGTCCGCATATAAACTAATATGTTGTGTGCCCTTAATTGCGATTGGTTCTATGGATTGGGATTGTCTTATACTGTGCTAAAGGCTCTAATGATAAAGCGAATAGTCAGGGACTAAGAGGGCAACCCTGTCTGGAGGAGCGCGATACAGGAAAGATTTCGGAGGTAATTTTAATAATAATAATCATGGCCGATGGGTCTTTGTATAATACTTTTATCATATCAATGAATCCGTTTCCTAACCCCATCCTTTCAAGTACTACCCATAAATAAGACCATTCCAACCTATCAAAGGCTTTCATCGCATCCAAGGACAACATCGCTATAGGTGGAATGGCATCCTTGCTGGCGTCTAGCACATGTAGTAACCGTCTTATATTATCCGTGATCAAGCGGCCTCTTATGAAGCCAGTCTGATCAGGATGAACTAAAGATGTCATATGCTTTTGAAGTCTGATGGCTAGTACCTTGGACTACAGCTTGATATCGGTTCCGAGGAGGCTCAAGGGTCTATAACTACCACAATCGGTGGGGTCTTTGTCTTTTTTAAGGAGGACAGATATGAGTGCAATATTGTCGATCTTATGGAAATTCCCCTCCTTGATTGAGTATAAAATCATATTAAGTAATAGGGGTCCAATTACATCCCAGCATGAGAGGTACAATTCTGGAGGGATACATGCAATCTCATTTCTAAATGATGACGATTATTTTATTTTTTGTATTTTTTTATTTTTATTTAACTTTTTTAAATTATGACGATTCTGACTTGAGTTATTTTGTATGTTACAAGAGACTTTTACGTTTAAGTCAAGCACTTTGATATATGTCATGTTTAAGTTTAAGTCAAGCACTTTGATATGTTATGTTGTCTGTTTAAGAAAGAGTGCAATAAATTATTGCACTTGGTGATTGAAAAGGAGGGGACTTGTCCCTGCAGCTGAGTGAGAGTGGGGTCAATTCCCTTCTGGCTGGGACCAGGAATTCTTTACATCATGTTGCTCTATTAACTTTGCCATTAACAATTCCCAACAGGTCAAGGCCCAGTCAATCCTATGAACAAGGTGTTTAGTTCGTTAAAATGACCTATACTGTATGCATACATACTGTACAGTATTTCTTACAGAGATTTTAGTATGCTGCTAGGGTGCATGTTGCAGCACACATACACCTGGTTTATGGACACATATGTTAAAGTAATACGGTCGGGATGGAGTTTCACTCCAGTTTGAATCAGGATAGTGAGTCACCACAAGCACAAGCATGTTGAAAAATATATGGTCATGGAGAACATCTTTCCACTTTGACTTGTAGTATTAGTGGTATTAATATAAGATTTGTATTTGTATAATTCTATAATAGAATTAGTGTTTTTGGAAATTAACTTGAAAATAGA
Source organism: Notolepis coatsorum (assembly GCF_963971535.1). Classification (NCBI taxonomy): domain Eukaryota; kingdom Metazoa; phylum Chordata; class Actinopteri; order Aulopiformes; family Paralepididae; genus Notolepis; species Notolepis coatsorum. Next base: position 133,690,911 of record NC_140169.1, on the reverse strand, counting down.
ATTCATGTATGTTATTCCTATTATAGCCTACTTTACGGCTCAGTTTAAACTTGTGAACATGAACAAGACTCCCGTCTTAAAGGTACAATCTGTAACAACGTTAAATATTTTTCTCAGCAGGGGGGAAGTTGACTGGCAGGAGATAACTGGTGGGATTGTAAAAAGGAAACCTCATACTCCTAGCTTGAACTGATGACCCCTGGGCAGAAACAATTTAGCACCTCATGCTGCTGAAAGTAAAGGTTTCCGTTTGACCATCATGTAAACTATTACTTCTAAAGTACAGCATATACATATTTACCTCTAATTTACAGCATATAAATATTTACCTCTAATTTACAGCATGTAAATGATTACCTCTAATTTACAGCGTATAAATGATTACCTTTAACTTACATCATGTAAATGATTACCTCTAACTTACAGCGTGTGAATTATTACCTCTAACTTACAGCGTGTAAATTATTACCTCTAACTTACAGCATGTAAATTATTACCTCTAACTTACATCATGTAAATGATTACCTCTAACTTACAGCGTGTAAATTATTACCTCTAACTTACAGCGTGTAAATTATTACCTCTAACTTACAGCATGTAAATTATGACCTCTAACTTACAGCGTATAAATGATTACCTCTAACTTACAGCGTATAAATGATAATTTACTTTTACTTTACTTGTATTAATACACCTTGGTTCGAGGTCACTCAATTAAAAGCCAATTGCTAAACTATTTTAAATCGATGTTGATGTTTGTGTGTGTGTTTATGTGCGAGTGAGTGCACATGATGCGCCTGTGCGTGCAATGTGTTCCCTTTCGATCCACACGGTGGGTGGGAGTCTGCTGCATCAGCCGGGTCCCATGACAGAGCCCTATAGAGCACTAACATGAACAAAACCCCTGGCATGTGTGATTATCTGAGGACTGTGATATCACAAATCCCTCCGCTGAGACCCCGCCATGTTGCACAGCGCTGCCAGTGAGGCCCACCTGTGTCGGAGAGTCAGCTGTCTGTGACTCTAGAAGGTGACAACCCACAGCTATGTTCCCACAAGCATGCTGTCATATCGTCTTCACACAACCCACCCCCATCTGTTCATTCTACAGGAAGTGACGTCATGGTGCACGGTGTTTTCAAAAATGGGTTTAAAAATAACGAACAACTTTGTGTACAAGTGTAGCATTTGTAAAATGTAGCCTTAAATGTTTCCTTACATAGGGATATTGATGCTTCAAAAGATTGTTTGAATTTCCAAAGAGAGGTTTCTGTTTACAGTAGGCCGGGTACAGTACTTACCGATGGGCGTTTCCATTCAAATTTCATTGGGTTTTTTTGATTGTAGAAGAGAGAGGAGTCGTCCGCCAGGAATGTGGGGTCAAGAAACACCACCTTCTTGGCCACATATTTGTCTCGCAGCTCCAAGAAGTTCTTGAGGCGCTTTGCATCTTTGACCGCCTCATTTCTGCTCAGGATGGCCGTGTAGATATTGCTTCCGGTGGGCTGGTAGTCCGATTTACCATCCGGCCCGAGTGATGCATGGGTTTCCGGGACCATTTTCTCCATGGTTACTTCTTTAGGATCCATCTTGATTTCCCTTTTCTGCTCAGATTTTTTATGTTAGAGGTCAATATTTTATGTGCCTGGGAAATAATCTGATTAGTCCTTCTTTGCAGAAGCAGACCCTAAACTTGCCAAACAGCCCAGAGAAACTTCCTGTCTTCTCTCTCTCTCAGTTCCTTTATTTTCTGCTGGCACCAACACCACTCATATGCTCAGTCAACAACCAACCTCCCACATGGGCACTACACACTTTCACTGCTGCGGCCCCAGTGCAGGACCTAAATATAGGCCTCTTCAGGAGAGGGGAGGAAGCTGCTCTGGGTCCCGCTCCTGTTTTCCCAGTGAACGGTGTGCGATATGTGTGATTGACGTGTGCTTACGGTAACAAACCGGTTAAAATACATCTGCAGCGTAGGAGGAGCCATTCAATCATTCTTTTGGACATTCTGTGAGATCACACACCCCGGAGCAGATGACTGTATGTGTCATCAGATTTGTTCAACCAATATTCAGAACCCAAAACCAGGGGTGGAACTTTTTACCAAGTACTTACTCTGGTGCAGTTTTGAAGTAGTTACACTTTACTTGAATATTTATAAATAATATAGGGGATTCAATACTTTTACTCCACCACATTTCAAAAGGGAATATCCAAAAATTTTACTCCACTATGTGGTTTTGCCTACCGACGCTTGACGAGTCAAGTTCAAGTTTCAAGTTTCTTTATTAGTTGTCATACAGAAGTACAGAATACTTTTATATAAAATGCTTCTTTCTGTTTTTCTCCAGAGATTGTGCTAGATAAAAATAGTATAAAATAAGTATAGTAAGTATAAAATAGAAGTCAAGTACGTAGACAAAAGTGTTCAATATATAAATATATACAATGTACAATGCAGAGTAGAAAAGTAACTGAGTTACAATACAATATACTATATACAATGCAGAAATGGGATGAGGTACAATTTAGGTACAATTTACAGTAAGGTATGGGTTGTAGTGCAAATTCTTTACCAATAAATATAAAGTGTGTTTAGGTGTTCTAAAGTGGGTAAAGTGGGTGCAGCAGTGAGTTGTTTGTTTAAAGTGAGTGTGTGCGTGGGGATGTGTGTGCTGTGAGTGCATTTGATGGTTGTTACATAGTGTTATTGTCATTTAGCATTCTGATGGCCTGAGGATAGAAGCTTCTTCTGAGTCTCTCTGTGCTTGCCATGGGACTCCGGTATCGCTTGCCTGACCGCAGCAGTTCAAAGAGGCAGTTGTTTGGGTGGCTGGAGTCTTTGATTATTCTCTTAGCCTTACCCATGCACCGCTTGTTGTAAATGTCTTGGAGAGTGGGAAGCCCCACTCGGCTGAACGGGCCACTCTCTGTAGTCTGCTACGGTCTTGTGCAGTGCTATTCCCAAACCAGGAGGTGATATTGCCAGTCAGGATGCTCTCTATTGTGCATGAGTAGAAATTCTTAAGGATCTTCTGACTGACTTGGAACTTCCTTAGGCGCCTGAGGAAGTAGAGGCGTTGCCTTCTTCACAACACTGTCAATGTGTGTGGTCCATGTCAAGTCCTCGGATATGTGGGCTCCGAGGTACTTAAAACTGTTCACTCTCTCAACCGGTGCCCCGTCGATGCTGAGGGGGCTGTAGTCCCTGACCCCCGACCTCGTGAAGTCCACAATCATCTCTTTTGTTTTGCTGACGTTCAGGGAGAGGCAGTTCTCCTGACACCACTGCGACATGCAAGGATGCACGTTCAAAGTTCAAGTCCACCAACTTCAACCTAACCCTATAATCCAGTGTAACTGACCATGTTGCATGGATCCCTTACCTACTTCCCATTTCCCCACATGGAATGCACCTGACTGGATAAATGACTGATGCTCTAGTCTAGTGCAACATCTAGTGGCTGAATGTTATCTAATATATGTAATGTATTCTGGTTACACCTAGTGGTAAAACCAAAACATATGCTTGGATGTATCCACCCTCTCCACACCATGTAATGTACTGTACTGTTGATAAAACAATTGGCCAAATCCGCTGTCAATCTGTGTCTTCATCTTCACCAAATAAGAGAATAGTGGGACAATCTGAGTAGTGCTGAGTGCAAAGTTGCCAGGTTTAAAGGAAACATGCTTCTGCGTTTGTGTATAATCATGTATATGTACATTTACATTGGGGATTTTATTTAGGGGCAGAGGATCTGAGACAAATATTGTTTTTACACCTTCTCCGTGAACCTGGGGGATGTACCAGTGTGTTGCCAGTTTACTCACACTGCACCACTGGTGTCGTCCAGGCTGAGAGTGGAGACTGGTGACTGGAGAGTTACTGGTGACTGCAAAGTTACTGGAACACTGATGACTAATGATTTACACAAGTAGCTGATAGTATATATGTATATGTATCGTGAAGCGCAGTCACGAAGGGCTGGGGTGAGTAGCGGTGCTATGGGTTAAACTCACTCTCATCCTCAAAAGACACATAGACACGTTACAAATCAGTGAGTTCACTTCTTGGTATAGCGGTCTGTGCTGTTGCACGCGGCGTGGGAGACCAGTGTTCGAAACTCCCTCGGGGCATCGAAGTTTGAGGTGACGTTGTCACACACACACATATATATATATTAGTATATATATATATATAGACTGATAACGGCCTGCCTTTACTGCATGCCCCCCTCCAAATAAGAAATCTGACAATTGTTAAAGGTTCTATAGATATAAAAAGCTACAGAAAAAATAATACATCCACAGAGTTTTTAGAAAGGTGTAGAATAATTCAATACCCCCCCCCCAAACAATTATTGATTAATGAATTTATCATTTAAAAAAATGGGTTTCATTTGAATTTCTCTTTTAACACAAATTCTGACGTTATAGGAAATATTGTATGTTTTTAATCTTATACTACTACCACTAATACTACAAGTCCTACAAGAAAGATGTCCTTTCTATTTTTCATCATGCTTGTGGTGAAACTCCATCCCATGGCTTTAACATATGTGTCCATGTGTGTGCTGCGACATGCACCCCAGCAGCATACTATCAATATCACTGTAAATCTCTGGAAGAAATACTGTACGTATGCCTACAGTAGGTAATTTAAACTAACTCAACTCCCTGTTCATATGATTGACTGGTTCTTGACCTGTTGGGTATTGCAGCAGCTGCATCTACATGGCAAAGTTAATAGAGAGCTACATGGTGTAAATAATTCCTGGTCCCAGGCAGCCAGGAGGGAATTGACCCCACTCACTCACTCAGCTGCAGGCTCGAGTCCCTCCTTGTCAATCACCAAGTGAAGATTTGTAAATACAGACTTAACCTTAACTCATTCAGCGCCAGCGTGTACTCCCATCCCTGCTGTCTCTGCACCACGCTTTAAAAGATGGTCATTTTCACGGTGCGTCACGATGTTTGCAGAGCTATATCTATATTCTATATTATAGCTATGGAGACAATACTATGGCTCATTTGACAGTCACTATCTCTCGTCCAACATGTAAAAAATAGTTAATTCTTTCATGTATACGTTCGAGTGTTATCCCATGGTGAATATTGTATAGTTTCATAGTGATCCCAGATATTTCCTGGAAGCTGAGTTATGGAGCGCTATGTGCATTTTGCGAAAGTCGTTCGCATTGCTCGCCTGGACACGATTGATTGATTGATTGATTGAAAACTTTATTAACAGATTGCAGAATGGATACAGTACAGTACAGCTCAATACACACAATTGTTAAGGGGATGCAGACCAGCGAAAGACTTTCGTCTTGTTTACATCAGGGTCCCCCATTTTCAATTCATCATAACATATATGACATACACGACATACAGATAGACAGTACTGCTACATCTATACATTTATTATGACATACCAGATTTGCAAATACAGTACTGTTTGTAATACAAAAAGAGTCCAGAAAAGAGAGTATATACATTTGACGTAGAAACTGTACATTGGAGGTTGGGTAGGTGGGGTGGGGTTGAGTGAATGGGGGGGGGGGGGGGGGGGGGGCGACGACGACGACGACTGTACATTGGAGGTGGTTGGGTAGGAGGGGTGGGTGGGTGGGGGACACACACTGTACAACTGTATAAGCAAAACTGTACATTGGAATATTGACAAAACCATACTTGGTCATTTACTGTACATTGGAGGGGGTTGGGTTAGGACATTTACAGGGGCCAGTTTCGAATTGCAGCCTCCCGTAGATGTTCTTTGAGAGTGTTTTTGAAAGTGGGTAGTGATTCACATTCCTTTACAGCTTTGGGTAGGGCGTTCCACATTGATGTGGCATAATTGCGAAAACGTGTTTAGTCCCTTGTTTGAGCCGAATCTGGGTTTAACATGATTTGTGGAGCTCCCTCTGGTATTGTGATCGTGGTATTCACTGACCTTTGGGAAGTATTTTGACATGTACATGGGTACCTTGGTCATGTAGTGTATCTTGTAGACCAGGCCCATTGCAAGTTGCTGTACTCTGTCGTCTAAGCCATCCTAGGTTGTCAAAGTGGGCAGGGGTGAGGTGGGTTCTAGGAGTAAGGTCAAGCAGTAGTCTGACCAGTTTGTTTTGAGATGTTTGTAATTTTGTTTTTAGCGCCTTTGAGGTTTTGATTTGATTTTATTTTATTAGGGATCCCCATTAGCTGGTGCGATAGCAACCAGCTAGTCTTCCTGGGGTCCACACACAAAAAAACATACAAAAACAATCACTATTGCAAAAAACAAAATTATTAAAAGTCAGTACACACAATGCATAATGAACTTCAACCTACTATAACAATTAATATAGCTAAAATTACATTAGTGTAAAACAAAAACAAAAAATTACTTTACAGTGTTAAAAACAATTTAAAAACTATTTAAGATTCTTTTTAAAAGTGAATCTACTGTAAATGCAGCAGAGGTTCAGAGGCAGGCCATTCCACAGAGTTAATGCTCTAAAAATAAAAGATCTCCCCAAAGCGCTGGTTCTAGGACCTGGCAATTCAAGCTGCCCACTACTGGAACCTCTAGTGTAATGCTTGTGCACAGTATTACTAAAAACAATCTGATTATGTATAAAAACAGGAGTTTTACTGCTCATGACCAACTTGAACAGCACAAGTATATTAAAAGACAATCTATTTTCAACGTTAAGCCAAGAGAGGCGGGCATGCATACGGCTCACATTAGACCTTAGTGAGCAGCCCAGTACCAACCGTGCTGCCCTGTTCTGGACCACCTGGAGCTTCCTGAGGTCACCACTGGCAGCAGATGACCACATCGCAGAGCAATAGTCAAGATGACATAAAACTAAACTTTGCACTATCTGACATAAAAGGGGACAGGCAACAAAAGAAGCACATTTCCTGGAAATACCAATTGCTCTTCCCATTTTTAAAACAATATAATTAATATGCTTTGGTGCTTTGGTACCATGAGGTGCAAGCATAGTCGTAGTACCCTTGAATGAGTGCTCCTGCCAGAGTCTTCAGGGTATTCTTGTTTGAATCACTACCCACTTTCAAAAACACTCTCAAAGAACACCTACGGGAGGCTGCAATTCGAAACTGGCCCCTGCAAATGTCCTAACCCAACCCCCTCCAATGTACAGTAAATGACCAAGTATGGTTTTGTCAATATTCCAATGTACAGTTTTGCTTGTACAGTTGTACAGTGTGTGTCCCGCACCCACCCCTCCTACCCAACCCCCCCCCCCCCCCCACCCCACCCACCCAACCACCTCCAATGTACAGTCCCCCCCCCCACCCACCCAACCCCACCCCACCTACCCAACCTCCTCCAATGTACAGTTTCTACGTCAAATGTATATACTCTCTTTTCTGGACTCTTTTTGTATCACAAACAGTACTGTATTTGCAAATCTGGTATGTCATAAATGTATAGATGTAGCAGTACTGTCTATCTGTATGTCGTGTATGTCATATATGTTATGATGAATTGAAAATGGGGGACCCTGATGTAAACAAGACGAAAGTCTTTCTCTGGTCTGCATCCCCTTAACAATTGTATGTATTGAGCTGTACTGTACTGTACCCATTCTGCAATCTGTTAATAAAGATTTCAATCAATCAATCAATCAATCAATCAATCAACCAGAGGAAATCGAGTTTGTTGGTTGACTTTTTTTTATTACATTGGATGCCATTTTGTCACAGGAAAGATTAGCCTCTAGGATGGAACCCAGGTAGGTAATTTCATCTTTCCTTGTGACAATATTGTCACCCACTGTAACTGAGAAGCCGTCGGTCTTGCTGAGTTTGTTATTTGAACCGAAGAGAATGGACTCTGTTTTGTCCATGTGTAATGATAGTTTGTTATCAGCCAGTGTGACGGATCATACTGGGTCTGCGTTGTGTTTGATGTTAAATGTTAATGTCCCGAGGGGGAGTCGAACAGGGGGCTCCCGCGTCCGCGGGCGACGACACAGGCCGCTGCACTAAGAAGTGAATTCACTCCTAACTACCGTACCTATTCGTCTGTTAACCCTGTTATGGGGAAGTGAGTTTAATTTACCAGCCCGCACTGCCACAGTCACTCGTCAACACACCTGTTTCCGTGACTGTGGACATACCCACGGGCTTCCCCGTTACACCAGCCATATGCAGATTTTGCCTAGTTTTTTCAACCTGTAACTTGTTCTTGTCAGAGACCAGCAGAGCTGAGTCGTCCGCAAACAGGAACAAGTTGCAGTCACAAGCTGACATGTCATTTGCATAAATTAGGAACAGTAGCGGTCCTAGTATGCTTCCTTGTGGAACAACACAGCTCACTGGGAGGGGGGGATAGGGTACCGTTTACCTCCACCATCTGTTCCCTCCCCTCAAGGTAGGATTGCATCCAGCTTACTGATATACTATCAAAACCAATTGCATTTAGCTTGTCAATCAGAATGGAGTGATTGACAGTGTCGAAGGCCTTTTGTAGGTCCAGCATGACCATGCCGCAGTATTTGCCCGCATCCACCTCTTGTTTGATGTGGTCGTTCAAATAGAGAAGGCATGTATCAGTGGAGTGGGATGTTCTGAAGCCAGATTGGAATTCGTAGATTAGATTTTTTCCCGCTAGGTACTTTTCTACCTGTTCGTAGACTATTTTTTCCATGACTTTCAAGATGGAGGTAAGAATAGAAACATATAGTCATATAGTCCTTACCATTGCTAGGAGGTATTCCAAAATGAATATTCCAATGGTTTGATCACGATTTCCAGTATTGATGTCCATCGGGTCCCTGACCTGAAATGGGACAAACTATGTGTAACGGAGGTACCACGGTCTATCCACAGTCATGTGGTACAAGTAGTTCGGTGGCTGTGGATGTTAAGTGGTACTGCAAGTAAACTCACTCCCTAGAGGCATCCAAACTGAGCGCTTAGGGGGGATATCCTTTCTTGGCGCAGCGGTTTGTGATGTCGGCCCCGGTGCAGGACACCGGGGTTCAACTCCCACTCAGGGCAATCCCTTAACAGGGGTCGAATCGGAATTTGAAACACAACGCAGAGCAATACGAGACCGGTTAAAGTGGTGCCTATAGACCCGGATGCCCTGGGTGGAGTGAGTTTAGGGGGGTGAGTGTAACGGAGGTACCGCAGTCTATCCACAGTCACGTGGTACAAGTAGTTCGGTGGCTGTGGATGTTAAGCGGTACTGCAAGTAAACTCACTCTCCAGAGGCATCCAAACTGAGCGGTTAGGGGGGATATCCTTTCTTGGCGCAGCGGTTTGTGATGTCTGCCCCGGTGCGGGAGACCGGGGTTCAACTCCCACTCAGGGCAATCCCTTAACAGGGGTCGAATCGGAATTTGAAACACAACGCAGAGCAATACGAGACCGGTTACATTATGCATCAAGTGTGCTGGACGTGTTTCAAGTGGCTCGAATGAAGCCTTTCACTTGCCTGGGTCCCATTTCTCCGCCCGGACCATATAAAATGTAACACACAGTGAAATAAGGTTTCAATGGGTAGGCGATACTGCCACCTAGCAGGATTCGGCCGGCATTGCAATCTCGATCATGAAGATGATCGAGATTGATGAAGATGATCGAAAACCAGAGTATAGTCGGGTTCTGGCGCTCAACCGCTGGCGAGATAACCCGACTAGTCGTGATTGGCGCCGAATGTGTTCATATAATAATTCATTGTTATTTTTTTCCACAGTCTGTGTTTAGTCCTATTTTTCTTTATTTTAAAGGTGCTATATACAATATGTATGTAGAGTAATATTTTTTTATTTTATTTATCATCAATACATCCACAGAGCTTTTAGAAAGATGCAGGAAAAAGTATTGCACCCCCCCCCCCCCCCCTAAAAATGATTGATTAATGAATTTATCATTTAAAAAATGTTGGTTGTTTACATGTTGCATGCATGGATCCCCTCCCTAGACTAGTAGTAGGATATTGTAACGTTTCTAAAACAGTGTTTAGCACCGCGTTATTCACGACTCTCGAGGCAGGTTGATAGTTCTCAGTTCGGTCTTTATTACAACACTTCTCACTTGCAGGCAGGTTGCAGTAGGATTCGTCGCTACCATTTCCCATGCCCCAAGAAGAGAGTGCACCCTGGGTGCCACACCCTCTTGGCCTTCCCAGGTCAGCGCCTGCCCCCTCCCCTCTTGGTACTAGAGTGCAGAGTGGCAGCTCGACTGACCAACCACCCAAATCCCAGGGACACGAGTCACACGACCCAAGGAAACTATAAAAGAAGGAAGGGTCAACACGTCAGAACATTGAAATATACCACCTATCTGCGGAAATATAAATCAACCAATATATCAAACGTTAGCTATGTAACAATGCAAACGATTGTTGATGATTCTGACATCCGAGGTAATAACCTGTTTAAATGACAGACAACTCAATGTCGGCCTGAGAGAACTGAGCGTTTCCAATGTACGCGCTACACAGTGACGTGATGACCCTTCCTTCTTTTATAGTTTCCTTGACGTGATCGAGCCTGAGCTCTCGCGGTGTCTGGTTGAGCAGAGCTCTCGCGGTGTCTGGCTGCCGTGGCTTGTGTCTGTGATTGTCGCCATCACTGTCGGTCAGATTTTTTGCTATGTTGTGCTGTTAACGTAATGTTCTTCTAGTATCGGTCCGTTCGCGTTTCAACTAACGTTGTCGCTGTTATGGTGCAATTATTCAGACTGTTCTTTTAAGACAGTTGTGCAATATCGCGTAATAATAAGCTAAACACAGCGTCAAGTTACATTGTTTTGCCTGGAAAACATTGGCGTTAGCAAGGCTGGAGTCTGCGGGGAGGCGCTGCCTAAACGGTTAGCTTAGCATCAGCTAGCAGCACCTCTGTCTGCAGGGCAGCCAACGTTAAGTGACCAAAGGTACCGGTGATTGACTTTTAACCTTAATGTTATTTTAACGCTACTCAACATCGACGCGGCTGTTTGCTCAAGTTTAGTGGTACGTTATTATTAACCCAACAATAACGTTGGTTTACATAGAGCCATAGTAGAACTGGCTAGATAGCGTTAATGTTTCTGCAACTCAGCTGTAGTGTGGCAGCTGTCTCTAGCATGCCAGCTATAACGTTAGCTCGCCAAATAATAACCCACAATATGTCCACAAAGGTTGTTATTATTTGGACTGGAGCGCTGCATCGTTGCAGATAACAAGTCACCCACCTGACTAACGTGTTATGTTGTTTTAACATGTTGCTTTTGGTTAGACTATTGTTAGATTGCGTTGAGGCCTTTCCTATTTTTGTGTTAAGTGCTAACAACGCTGCAGTCTACATCAGTCTACTAACAGAAACACTTTGGGTTGGGTTGGGTAATTGTATATATCGTTTACTGATTACCCTAGATGTTTTCTGAAATATTCCGTCTGGTATGCTAAGCTGTGGTGCATTAAAGGATATATGAGGACTGGTGTCTGTATTGTGATTAACATGTGACGTCTGTGGCACGCAGCACACAGCCCGGTCCTAACGGAGAAAGGATGTCCGATGGAGAGAGTAAGCAGCAGCAGGCCCAGGACTCTGTCCAGGAAGGGAAGCCGGAGTCGGTGGCTGCCGCTCCTCCGTCTGGTGGTCAGGGTGTGTCATCCGTATCCCCCCCTGTGTCCATGGCAACCCAGCCTCCTCCTACGACAGCCACCGAGGACGAGGAAGAGGAGAGTGAGGACGAGTCTGAGATTCTGGAGGAAAGCCCATGTGGACGCTGGCAGAAACGCAGGGAAGAGGTACCGTATCTAATGGGCAGGATCTCTGCGGAGAGGGGTCTGTTGATTGATTGATTGATTGATTGAAACGTTTATTAACAGCTTGCAGAATGGGTACAGTACAGTACAGCTCAATACATACAATTGTTAAGGGGATGCAGACCAGAGAAAGACTTTCGTCTTGTTTACATCAGGGTCCCCCATTTTCAATTCATCATAACATATGACATACATGACATACAGATAGACAGTACTGCTACATCTATACATTTATGACATATCAGATTTGCAAATACAGTACTGTTTGTGATACATACATCCGTTCCGGGGCGGGAGTGGTTCTCGACAATTTTTTGCATGAAGCGACCCCCAGTTTGGTACACATTAGACCGCGGACCAACATCTGTCTCTGGCTTGTGAGGTGACCGCAGGCCCCCACTTGATAAAATGTTGTAAGATCTGTTGTGAGATATGATTAAGTCCACAATTCCACGATTGTCTATCCTGTCAGTAAGGTGTGTCAGTAGTATAGGCTACAGTGTGTCAGTAGTATATAGTGTGTCAGTAGTATAGGCTACACTGTGTCAGTAGTATAGCTACAGCATGTCAGTAGTATAGCTACAGTGTGTCAGTAGTATAGGCTACAGTGTGTCAGTAGTATAGGCTACAGTGTGTCGGTAGTATAGCTACAGCGTGTCAGTAGTATAGCTACACTGTCAGTAGTATAGGCTACAGTGTGTCAGTAGTATAGGCTACAGTGTGTCAGTAGTATAGCTACAGTGTGTCAGTAGTATAGCTACAGTGTGTCAGTAGTATAGCTACAGTGTGTCAGTAGTATAGCTACAGTGTGTCAGTAGTATAGCTACAGTGTGTCAGTAGTATAGCTACAGTGTGTCAGTAGTATAGCTACAGTGTGTCAGTAGTATAGCTACAGTGTGTCAGTAGTATAGGCTACAGCGTGTCAGTAGTATAGCTACAGCGTGTCAGTAGTATAGGCTACAGTGTGTCAGTAGTATAGCTACAATGTGTCAGTAGTATAGGCTACAATGTGTCAGTAGTTTAGCTACAGTGTGTCAATAATATGGCTACAGTGCCAGTAGTAGGAGTGTAAATATTTGTATATATCGTATATTAGGCTACAGTGTGTCAGTAGTATAGGCTACAGTGTGTGAGTAGTATAGGCTACATATAGTCTGTATGCTGCTTATAAGATGTCTTTAAATAACAGCATCTGTTGCCCCTAACTTGCCCTGCAACTAACGTATGCAGGTGTGTTAAAAGAAAAAGACACATCCTGGCTTCAAGTTGTGTACAGTATCCACTGCGAGGCAGCTCGATTTTCAAGATTGCGTGAGAATCCATCTTGTCGGGCTTCAAGTTGTGTGTGGTTCAGACAGTGGTTGAGACCAATCGGCGTGCTATGAGGAACTACTATGAGGAACCACAGTGGTTCAGACCATGTGCTATGCATCTGCTAATGTATGTGCTGCCATACATAGCTCTCATGTCTGTTCGTCTGCATACAGAGTATTTGTGCTTATGTGTGTACATGTCTGCTAACGTATGTCGTCAATGTGCTCTTCATCAAAATTGTATTCATATTTTGCATGATGTGTTTTTAACCTGTTCTTTATTAACTGTTTGCATTCTATATATATATTATGCTTTATTTTTTAGCGGCTTTTTAACACCAGGCCCAGGGATAACAAAATTAGCTTTGGCTAACACTGTCTCACACATTTACAGTAATGTTCATTAATGTGTGTTGTCCCTGTTCAAATAAAGTCTAAACTAATCAGCACGCTATGAGGGACTACTGGCAGCTACAGGTGTGGTTTAAGTGACGTTTGCTACCTTCTTTGAATCGAATATTTCTTTGGTATTCATATTCCTTACAAAGATGGCAAGAATAGTCTACCGACATTGTCAAACTACATACATAGCTAGCTTCGTCTTCTGCGCTCTCCTACTACATAATTGTTAGTTGATCTGATTGGTTGAAGTTAGCCTGTGAAGGTGATAGACGGATGGTTCATCCAACCACCTGCCAAGTATTATTTTGAAGTGCCTGCCCTTTCCCAAACAGAGGACGACTTTTCACATTGTTCTGTGTAACAAACCATTTAGTGCATCAGGTTATGGGGCAGGGTCTCCGTGGAGGACTTTAGGGGATTGTTTAATCCAGTCATTTACATTTTATTTTGTTCCGTTTAGGTGAATCAGCGTAACGTCCCTGGGATTGACTATGCTTACTTGGCGATGGACACAGAGGAAGGAGTGGAAGTCGTTTGGAATGAGGTTATGTTTTCTGAAAGGAAAAACTTCAAACTGAAAGAGGTGGGTCCCCAGCAGTGCAAAAACACTTAACCCTTTCACTGCCACACTACCAAATGGTTAACCCTTTCACTGTGACACTACGGAATGTTAACCCTTTCACTGCCACACGACAGCAGGTTAACACTTTCACTACCACACTACAAAAGGTTAACCCTTTACTATCACACTACAGACGGTTAACCTTCTGTAGTGTGGTAGTGAAAGGGTTAATGAGTGAAGCAACTTGTATTCACAGATAACGAGAATGAAAACGGTCATGTTACACTCGATGGAAATCCAATATGGTTATATCGAAAATCATCTTGTGAGAAGATTTGACTTAAAATACTTTTTGCTTTTATCAAGATTCACAATATCAAATGAACGCACAATACATTAACACAGATGGATGATAAAGATCAATATATTGCCCGGCTCTAACTCATGATGCTGGTGGCAATAATGAAGAATCAATGAGGGATGCACCGTTTTATTAGCCAGACGGTCAGTATCAGCCAATATGGGCTTTGAATAGAACCATCAGTATTAGTGTTGTAACCCCCAACACTCATCATACCACTTGTTTTGATTAATTGGTAATTGATATTGGCCAATATGGGCAAAAAAATATATATTATATTTTGTCCCCAAAAAAACATATTGTAACGTCCCAATTGTGAATGCTGTGACTCCTGTGAAATCTTCAATTTAAAATCTTCAAGGGTAGATTTTTAGACTTATTTTTATAACTATTTCTGACTGATATAATCAGCTCCATGTTGAGGCCTATTTGTTTTTTTTCTTCTTTTTTTGCATTTGCTTTAAGCTCCTTAGTCAGAGCCGCCAGACCTGTTGCTCCCAACACAATAGCAAAGTACATTCAGTGCCGGTTTAGCTGCTGAAATAATTTCCATTAACGGGGGGAGCCAGCAGAGCAGACGCAGAACGGGTGTTGTTACATAAACCTCTCTCACCTCCATAGTCATGTTGTGTCATCGGTCTTTCTTTATTGACCGTTAATGGACCTGCTCCACTCAGCTGTATTCCATGTCAGCATGTGGTTATTGTGGCGATGCCGTCAGCTTTACCTTCTCTGCAGAGTAACCTGATCTCCATCTTCTATCCTTAACTACTTTATTCCTCAAGAAAGAGGAATTGATTGATTGATTGATTGAAAACTTTATTAACAGATTGCAGAATGGGTACAATACAGTACAGCTCAATACACACAATTGTTAAGGGGATGCAGACCAGAGAAAGACTTTCGTCTTGTTTACATCAGGGTCCCCCATTTTCAATTCATCAGGACATATATGACATACATGACATACAGATAGTCAGTACTGCTACATCTATGTGATGTAGCTCTATGTTGTTCTATGGAACAACATGTGATAATGACTATGTAATCCTGCACTATGCAATGGTCTAGACCAGGGCTCCACAACCTTTTTTGCACCGCAGACCGACTTTAATATTGACATTATTCTTGCGGACCAGCCGACGGGATGGGGGGGGGGGGGGGGGGGTTTATAGGTTAGGTTTATAATTCAATAGCATCATAACATTTAAGTAACATTTGGATATTAGACACACATTGCCTGTTTTCCTCATATGAACATATAAAAACATTGCAACTCACCAATATAGTCGACTCAGTGGGAGCCCTGGGCTTGTTGACCTGCCAGATGGTCCCATTGAGGGGTGATGGGAGACAGCAACACCTGAAGAATGTTTGTCCAGTCTATTTTGTTTTCATTGCAGTATTTAATGCCGGGATCAGATGACGCAAATTCGGTCAGATTTTTCCAACGTGGTGCCCGATTATGAACATCAGGAATGATGAACGTGCCTCTTGACCCATTGTAGTGTGACATAATCAAAGAACAGCGATGTGGCGTCTGGGACGCCCCACGAAACCAGACGAAAAGTCTTCATGTTAGAATTTCTTGGCCTTTTTTTTCTAGCGTGACAATTCCTGACTGTGATGTGTTCTTTGCCTTTAAAGTAACCAAACCAAACCCCTCCTCTCAGCCCCCTGGTGTACTTCATGCTGAGACGGCATGCAGCGATTTGTCGGGGACAAACACATAGTTAGTTTATATATGATGCTATGATCATTTAAACCCTTGGATGCTGTTTATCATACTGCTCTTAGGTTTATTTCCGGTGATGTTTATAGCACTCATCATTGCATCCCATATGAAAAAGTTGAGTGCTCTTCTCTGTCTGAGAGACGTGTATTTGTTTATCTACAAGGCCCTTATTCAGAAGCTGCCATTTTATATATCCAATGAGCACACTACAAGCTTTTCAGATAATCAGAGGTGCTTACTCAAGCGAAAAGGCCTAATTTGACATAAGTGACTTAATTGAATACCTCAGACGAAGAACCATATAAGTCCATTTGACGTTTTCAAACTTGATTATCCAAAGATGGTAAATTAAGATTATTGTGTTAATTCATAGTTAAAGACCGTAGAGGTCGAGTATCTTCTGGTAATGTATCACATGCACACTCCCAAGTGATTTGGATTGATTTTAAAACTGCAAATACATGAGCTGTCAAAAAAATATATAATTTGACTTATATAGTTCTTCAGTGCAAGGGTTCAATTATTAAACTCACCAGGAAAAAATAATCCTGCTCTTCCCTCTATTTAATCTCTCGCTCTCTCTCTCTCTGTCTCTCAGGAAAGAGTCAAAGGGGTTTTTGACAACCTGATCCAGTTGGATCATGTGAACATTGTGAAGTTTCACAAGTACTGGGCTGATGTGAAGGAGAACAGGGCCAGGGTAGGTGGTACTTTATTCACAATAATATATAGGAAAATATGAATCCTGTTATGCAAATCCTTTGTTTATGTATGCGTTATCTTGTTCTCTCTGCAGGTCATTTTCATCACAGAATACATGTCCTCTGGAAGTCTGAAACAGTTTCTGAAAAAGACCAAGAAAAACCACAAGACCATGAATGAAAAGGTATGAAGGGTGTAACAGTTTTCAATACATACATGGTACTGAACACTGTTGGTATATATGTGACTTGCTCTATCATCTTCAGTCTCATTAACCCCAAAACATTTTGAGTTTCACACACTGGGAAAGAGGAGGCTTTCCACCTATATCAATATTGTCTTTCTACTCCAAATATTAAGTGAGATACGGCTCATCATATGACTGTCACCAAACCACGATTCTGAGAAAAAGGCATCCGAAGTTTGCAGTACATTTTGAGGCATTTATTCAAATGAATAATAACCATAAAACAAATTCATCTAGACAAGTTTGCACAAACGCATACACACTATACTGTTCTCCCGTTGTCACTTGCACACATCAATCCATGGAACAAAGGCACTCACAAACACGTGCACGCCCATTCCCATGTGCATGTTCATACTCGGGTGCAAACTCATCAATATACAATTTGAATGAAAAGTTTAACTTTTGCCTTTCTTTCATAAACTCAGCGAGACAGAGCAGGAGGGAGAGTTCCAGCACCAGAGTCGATTGACAAGTGTTCGCTGCTAGCTTGTCATCGTGCCTTTACAAGCTTCAACATTTTATAGGGATGTCCGATATTATCGGCCGATATCGGCATTAAAATGTGATATTGGAAAATATCGGTATCGGTTTTCAAACAAATATATATATATATATATATATATATATATATATATATATATATATTTTTTTTACATTTCTATTACCTTTATTTACCCAGGCAAGCAAGTAAGAACAAATTCTGATTTTATTTATTGTCAAAAGTATGCATAATGTTGTGTTAATTCCACAACAAGAGATACGTAATGTTAATTACCTGAAATTATTCAATTTTTGGGGGGGGGGGGGCCTGCATATATCGGTATCGGTTGGTATCGGAAATTAAGAGTTGGACAATATTGGTATATCGGTATCCGTAAAAAAGCCAATATCGAGCATCCCTAAAATTTTATTTTATCATCTGAATCGGGCGAAAAGAGCTTGATATTCTGAAATACTTTTGTTTATTTAAAATCAAACAAAATGAAGAACATTTCTATTTATATCGACATGAATCCATGTTTATCTAGAAATGCGCCGCTGCGACATCCGACTGATTTTGATAGAGAGCATGTCACATATCTCATTGAACACTGGCCAAAATCTTCCAATCCAGTCAAGACGCATGGTAGTGAAAAGAGTGTGAAACTATGAAACGGGATCATGTGTTTAAGGCTTTGTGCCGATTATGTTGCCCTTGTTCCCAAAGCTGTGTTAATAAATCTGCGTCCATGCTGCAGGAACAGTGTCCCACTTCCTGCCGTTTCTGCTAGTCCCACTTTGTTTTTAGGATTAACTCGCCTCAAGTCTTTTCTTTTTTAATGCTGGTAATTGGAAGTGAAGCAAACTGGTTTTAAATGTCTGGAGGAGTTGGCCTGATGATACCCTGTGTACATATTTCACCTCAATAATCAATCATTTTATTAACCTGTTTTTTTACTCTTCTGTCAGGCCTGGAAGCGCTGGAGCCTACAGATACTATCTGCCCTCAGGTCAGTTTCACAAACTCTCTAAACTTACATTTACATTCAGTCATTTAGCTTTTATCCAAAGCGACTTACAAGTTCTATAAAGCAAGTGGCAGCCGAACAGTAATATCATACTCGTCCATTGTTTTACCCACTCTATTGTGGCACAGGAAGTAGGCATTTTCTTTTCAAAGTGATTACCAACAGTTACAGGCAGCCATATTGGAAGAAAGAAACTACACAAACATTCTGTGCAAGGCCTCTATTGTACTTAGCATCAATTCATGTCACCGATTCCCAAGAACCTGGGATGGTCAGGATTGCTACTTGATAGTCACTGGGAACTATTTGAATACTAATCAACCCCCCCCCCCATGTTAACATATGATTTTGTTTTTACATAATACATTTACATTTACATTTAGTCATTTAGCTGACGCTTTTATCCAAAGCGACTTACAAGTTCTGTACGACAAGCCATCAGGAAGGGCACAACTCTATCAGCTGAGCAACAATGTTCATCAAATACAAGGAAACTATAAAAGAAGGATGGGCCATGACATCAGAATACCAACATTCTATGCTCTGCTTCGTGGTGTCAGTTATATTGAAGCCTGTATTCAAATTCAAAATATACCAGCTATCTGAGGAAATATCCATCAACCAATAAATCAAATGTTAGCTACGGTAGTTAACTAAGCAACAAATTGCAGACAATTCTGACATCCGAGCTAATAGCCTGTCTAGGGGAGAACGGGGATAGTTGTCACACTTTTTACTCTAGTGTGAATTGCTCATCATCAAAACATCTTTCAATAGTCATTCCTACATTAAATTGAAGCTTAAGATGTTGGCTTGAAATGTGTATCCCTCTCATTTTCCAACGTATTGTAACAAAGAGTTAATCACCTATCAAAGACACTCTGACACATTGTGACTGACAACCAACCCCATCATGGGGATGGTTGTCACACTATGGGGTTGGTTGTCACCATGTGTTTTAATGGGAACAATCTTAAAAAGAAGACAAGAAGGCAGAACTAAATTTGAAAGTTTAATTGCATTGACAAGTTGACAAATGCATAACTTAATGCATCTTAACATGAACATAAACAGGAAACACATCTTTAGGCCATCCTATATAACAAAATAAGAACACAATAAATCTGCCTAACAATAATAGCCTACACAACATGTGATAACCAACCCCAAAGAAAATGTGACGACCAACCCCAACTGGAATGTCTTGATAGCATCAAGGCTAACAGCCATCTAACAACTAGTTAGCTAGCTAACAACAATCTAAACTATAGCTATCCCTTCACACTTTTTAAGGGTAATAATTGTTTCATTATAAACCAATTGTGTAAAAGCCTAGAAGAAAAATACTGAGGAGCGGAATATTTACAAATGGACATGAAAAACACAAAAAGTCCTCTCACCTCACGTTCAGCTGTTTCACTCCAAAGCTGACAATGTAGGTGAACTCTGACCCCAATTCTGGACATTTAAATACCAAAATATGGGAGACAGGACCCTCTGGTGGTGAAATATAATGAATGTGACAATCTACCTGTGTGACAACGTCCCCCGTTCTCCCCTAAATGGTCATCAACGAGGAGATGGTGATCCCAAGGACTTCAAAATTGCGAGAGTGACCCCTCTACACAAAAAGGGCAGCAAATTAGACCCAGGCAACTACCGCCCTGTTTCTATTCTTACCTCCATCTCGAAAGTCATGGAGAAAATAGTCTACGAACAGGTCGAAAAGTACCTGGCGGAAAAAAACCTAATCTACGAATTCCAATCTGGCTTCAGAACGTCCCACTCCACTGACACATGCCTCCTCTATTTGAACGACCACATCAAACAAGAGGTGGACGCTGGCAAATACTGCGGCATGGTCATGCTGGACCTACAAAAGGCCTTCGACACTGTCAATCACTCCATTCTAATGGACAAGCTAAAAGCAATTGGTTTTGATAGCCTATCAGTGAGCTGGATGCAATCCTACCTGGAGGGGAGAGAACAGATGGTAGAGGTAAACGGTACTCTATCCCCCCCCCTCACAGTGAGCTGTGGTGTTCCACAAGGAAGCATACTAGGACCGCTACTCTTCCTAATTTATGCAAATGACATGTCGTCAGCCTGTGACTGCAACTTGTTCCTGTTTGCGGACGACTCAGCCCTGCTGGTCTCTGACAAGAACAAATTGCAGGTTGAAAAAACCCTCAGCACGGAACTAGGCAAAATCTGCATATGGCTCGCTGATAACAAACTATCATTACACATGGGCAAAACAGAGTCCATTCTCTTCGGTTCAAATAACAAACTCAGCAAGACCGACGGCTTCTCAGTTACAGTGGGTGACAATATTGTCACAAGGAAAGACGAAATTACCTACCTGGGTTCCATCCTAGAGGCAAATCTTTCCTGTGACAAAATGGCATCCAATGTAATAAAAAAAGTCAACCAACGAACTAGATTCTTGTACCGGATCTCCTCTCTGGTAAACAAGAATACCCTGAGGACTCTGGCAGGAGCACTCATTCAAGGGTACTATGACTATGCGTGCACCTCATGGTACCAAAGCACCTCAAAGGCGCTTAAAACAAAATTACAAACATCACAAAACAAACTGGTCAGACTACTACTTGACCTGAACCCCAGAACCCACCTCACCCCTGCCCACTTTGCCAACCTAGGATGGCTTAGAGTAGACGACAGAGTACAGCAACTTGCAATGGGCCTGGTCTACAAGATACACTATACGACCGGGGTGCCCATGTACATGTCAAAATACTTCCCAAAGGTCAGTGAATACCACAACCACTACACCAGAGGAAGCTCAACAAATCATGTTAAACCCAGATTCGGCTCAAACAAGGGACTAAACACGTTTCGCAATTATGCCACAACAATGTGGAACGCCCTACCCAAAGCTGTAAAGGAATGTGAATCCCTGCCCACATTCAAAACCGCCCTTAAAGAGCACCTACGGGAGGCTGCAATTCGAAACTGGCCACCGTAAATGCCCAAAACCCCCACCACCTCCTAATAGACAGTCTCCTCCCCACCGCATGTATATATTCCCTCCCCGCCGTATGTATATTCCCCTCCCACCCACCCACCCCCTCCTAATGTACAGTCCCCTCCCCATCATATGTATATACTCTGTCAGGATCTAGGGGTAACAGTACTGTATATTTGAATACCGCCTATGTCACAAATGTATCAGTACTAAATACCTATATGTCCCTATGCCATAAATGTCATGTATGTTATGTATGTCATAAATGTCTATATGAATTGAAAATGGGGGACCCTGATGGAAACAAGACAAACGTCTTTCTCAGGTCTGCATCCCCTTAACAATTGTATGTATTGAGCCGTACTGTATTGTACCCATTCTGCAATCTGTTAAATAAAGTTTTCATTCATCCATTCATTCATTCAACTCGATGTCGGCCGAACTGAACGTTTCCACACTTGCCACTAATGTGCGTTTCACGTGCTACACAGTGACGTGATGACCCTTCCTTTTATAGTTTCCTTGACTTAATAGTTGATGTGAGATAATCAAACAAGCGAGCTAGCTGGTTGCAAAATCCTTCTTTCTTCCACCCCAAAGCACAGAACCACCGCATGGTCGATACTGACTACTAGACTATTTTTAATAAAAAAATAAAATACTTATGTACCTTAGATACTACTGCTACCATGTATGTATATATATGTGTTTCATTACATGTGTATATATACATACATACCAATTATTCTCCTGTTCTATTCTCCATCCATCTATCATCCATAGCAACACTATATTATCACCGACATCCAGTTGGGGGATCCCCTTTGAACAGCCCATCTTAGCTCCCATTGTAGCCCATATCACCAACCTCTCCATCAACCAGGGTCACATCCCGCAAGAACTCAAGCTTGCTAGGGTAACCCCTCTATTTAAAAAAGGAAACAAACTAGATCCAGGTAACTACCGCCCCGTTTCTATCCTTTGTTCCATATCAAAGGTAATTGAGAGGCTGGTATATGAGCAGATAGACAACTACCTGACTGAACATAGACTATTGTACCAGTTCCAATCAGGTTTCAGAAAATCACACTCCACTGACACCTGTTTACTGTACCTGACAGATTATATAAAACGGGAGATGGACAAGGGGAACTACTGTGGGATGGTAATGTTGGACCTGCAAAAGGCGTTTGACACGGTCAACCATTCCATCCTACTAGAAAAATTGAGAGCGATAGGCTTTGATAGCAAGTCAGCCAAATGGGTCAAGTCCTACCTGGAGGGAAGAGAACAGGTGGTAGACATCAATGGCACCTTGTCCTCGTCCCTTCCAGTGACATGTGGGGTCCCCCAAGGAAGCATTTTGGGACCTCAACTGTTTTTAATATATATTAATGACATGAAATCGGCATGCGATTGCAACCTGTTCCTGTTTGCTGACGACTCGGCACTCCTGGTCTCAGACAGGGATAAGTCTAAAGTGGAAAGTGTCCTGAGCAGTGAAATGAAAAAAATCTGCTCCTGGCTCAGTGACAATAAATTGTCTCTACATCTGGGAAAAACAGAGGCCATACTCTTTGGGTCAAACGCCAACCTAAAGAAATCCCAGGGTTTTAAAATTAGAGTAGGTGAAAACATTATTGAGGATAAAGAGGAGGTCACCTACCTGGGCTTTATTTTAAATAACAAACTTTCTAACAAAAAAATGGCACAAAAAGTTATTACTAAGGTCAATCAAAAAAACAAATTTGTATTTAGAATTTCCTCGTTCATAAATAGGAACGCTCTGAGGACCCTAGCTGGAGCCCTCATCCAATGTCACTTTGACTATGCTTGCACTTCATGGTACAGCAACATATCAAAACAAATGAAGACAAAGCTCCAGACCAACAAAAATAATGGTTGGTTTCAGGTTGCCGACCGACCCTGCCGATTTAGGTGCGACCCAATATATTTTATGAGTTTTTAAAAAAAATTATATATTAAAAAAAAAAAAATCCGATTTTTTTTTTTTTTTTTTTTTTTTTAAGAATAAAGTTTCATAGAAATCTTAGTCAAACATTTAGTATTATGGATATTAAACATGCTGGCAGAGTACATGCATCCATGTTGTTGTGAACATTTTAATTAAATAAAGAAATTCCCTATCCATAGTCGCCATGGGAAAGAATAAAATAAAAAAATAAAATAAATTCCCTACCTACCCATGGCCAAACTGACAACCAACCTGAAACCAACAATTATTTTTGTTAGGCCCTAGTGAGACTCCTGCACAACCTTCACTTTAGGACTCACCTAACGCCAGCCCACTTTAGCAGGCTGGGATGGCTTAGGGTTGAAGAAAGGGTACACCAGCTTAAAATGCTACTGGTTTTTAAAGTACTAAAAGAAACGGTCCCCAAGTACCTAGTCAATTATTTTAATAAAGTAGGAGATGTCCACAAACACGCCACAAGAGGAAGCCCCACGGACCTGGTCCCGCCGAGAGTCAGGAGTCGGACATGCATGGGGAAACGGTAATGTGGAATGCCCTGCCAACATTTATAAAACTCCTGAACTCTCCTCTCGGATTTAAATCCGCCCTAAAAACATGGCTCAGCAGCAACTCAAATTGGTCTTAAAATGTTTTTTTTTATCTCTTTTATCATAACTTGGCTTTTATTTCTTTTATCATGAGTTGCTTTTAAGGGTTTGCGGATTTTCTTTTAACATTAGTTAACTGTATGAGTTGTCAGGTTAGGTGTTTTTATATATTTTTTTTAGAATGTGTCCTGTCAGTGTACATGTCCATTTGTGTTTCTGTGCCTTTTTATGTTCCATGTATGGACCACAATGGAAACAAGCCTTGGCTTTATTGTGTTTTATCCATTTTTGACCTGCGTTATTGACACTGTTATTGTCTTGTCTTTTAAAATGTTTTTTTTTTCATACGATTTGTGTCAAAATAAAGTATTCAATATTCAAGTTGCTTCCCCCCCCCCCCCCTATTTCTAGGTTTTTAGTGAGTCGTTCCTTATCTTCATTTGGGAAATGAGTGTCGCATATTTGGATTTTATGGTGTTTTTTTGTTCTTGATCTATTGTGATGTTTCTTCTTGACTTGTACAGCCATGGGGGCAAATCCATGTGATCTCGGGCTCTACAAATACATTTGATTTGATTTGGAGTTGTTCCCACAGTGTCTGGTATGTGACAGAGGTATCCACCCTCTTATCCTCAGCTATCTGCATTCCTGTGAATCGCCCATCATCCACGGCAACCTGACCTGTGACACTATCTTCATCCAGCACAACGGGCTCATCAAGATCGGCTCAGGTGGGCCCCAGCTGCACTGACATGTGACCTCAGAGACAGACAGAACATCACCTTGTGTTATTTCTTCAACTAGAACTCGTGCCCCTCCATTCAGAATTCCCACGTAGGTCTGGAAAAGTATAGAGAATGAATGTAATCATTTCCAGGTTCCTTTTTTTGAGAATCGCTCTTAAAAAGTCTGGAAAAGTATATATATATAAAAAAAAAAAAAAAAGGGATACACAAATGAGTACAAATTGTGTTGACCGCCCCAGTCAAGTCACATATTGTGATATTTGTTGTTATAGGGAAGCAACAGTTATGATTGGAGGATCAAGAAAAGAGGGCAGGGTTTGAGATACGTCAATTGGCTTACGGTAGTTCAATGAACCCGGGGAGACAACTTTATTTGTCCGTGGGAAGCAAAATCTGTTATTGGAGGATCAAGGAAAGTGGGCGTGGCTTGATCTAGGTCAATTGTCTCCTATTGTTGTGGGGCTCATTGGTTATTTTTTAATTTCATTCTTTCAGTGGCTCCAGACACCATCAACAACCATGTCAAAACCTGTCGGGAGGAACAGAAGAGCCTACATTTCTTTGCTCCAGAGTACGGAGGTGAGATGATACTTGCTATAAAGTGTTCATACGAATAGTCTAGTAAGATTTTCTTTACCTTGACGTTTTGACGGTGAACCCGACCGCCTTCTTCAGGAGCATCACTGTGCGGTGGTGTGACGTGTGCTGTGAGACCGGTCATATGATGGTCTCGCCGGAATAGGCAAGGCGATGACGTCTGTCGTCACCTGGCGGTTATATTTAGGACAGTATGGTGTGGATGGTGTGGTGTAGTTTGTAAGCCCCTGTTCACTGTCCACTTGGGTCTTGACGGCACACATCACAACAACAGCAGGCAACTTAACCAATGTGTCAAGGTAGAGACAATCTTACTAGTGTACACATATGGATGTTTTATGGTAATGTGAGTTAAAGTAATATGATTTTTATTTAAATAAATGTCTGTTGAAGATCCAGTACAATGATGTTTTAATTCAGCCATAAAAGCTTATTGCGGAATGCTAATGTCATAAGTATCATTTCTTTCAGCTTCAGAAGTATCATTTGGTTTTGTTACGTGTTTTAGTGCAGCCTCTCTTGAGCACAGTCAACTCTCAGTAGGCTGAGGGGGTGTGGCCTTCTGTTCACTAGACACTCGATGCTTGATAGGATTATGTCTACGCTGACAGTGAGCACCACTCAGTCTGATGGGCCAATCAGAGCAGCTAGATGTGACTGATGAGCCAATCAGAGCAACTAGGTGTGACTGATGGGGTCAATGAGAGCAGCTAGATGTGACTGATGGGGCCAATGAGAGCAACTAGATGTGACTGATGGGGCCAATCAGAGCAGCTAGATTTGACTGATGGGGCCAATCAGAGCAGCTAGATGTGACTGATGGGGCCAATCAGAGCAGCTAGATTTGACTGATGGGGCCAATCAGAGCAGCTAGATGTGGCTGATGGGTAACCTGTGTATATTATGCAATATTTCCAAAGAAGCAGATTGGAAATCTGAAATGCAAATCCAAAGAAAGAAATTCAGATGAAGGTAAACAGTAAAAAAAGGAAAGCAACCGCTAGCCATAGACCGTTAGCCATAGATCATCAGCGAGGAAAAGATTAGATTAGATTCAAATATATTGTCATTATACAGCACAATACAGTACAATGATAATAAGTTTGGCATCCAACCAGAGTGCAAATGCAATAGTAAATTGGGAAAAAGGGGAAAACGTATCCACACCAAGCCATTCCAGTTCAAAGGTAGGCGATACTGCCACCTGGTGATATTTGATCGGCATTGCAATTCCAACGTAGCAAGCGAGCCAGGGACGGCTAGAATGATCCGGATGATGATTTAGAATGGGGATCAGAGGAAAAAGATCAAAGGATCTAAACATTTATTATTACGCGTTTGGTGCTCAAGCGTTGGCGAGGAAACATGTAATATTACGTGTTTGGCGCTGAATGAGTTAAGACTAGAGGGACATTTGTTTTGGATGTCTTTTAAAATCGACCTCTTTCTGCCTCAAGCTGTACAGCAGTATTTCTGTGACATTAACTAGAACATCTGCTTGCAGCCGTCGCAGATGTCACCACAGCGGTGGATATCTACTCCTTTGGGATGTGCGCCTTAGAGGTACGTCCTGTCCACCCACACTCTGTTAGTCCTGCACAGACAGTAGTCATTGATTGTTTGTATGTATGTTAGGGGTGGGACAAAATGTATACTGCGATATATCGTTGTACTTCCTCTTGAGATACGTTATCGATACACTGGCACCAAGTATGGATATATAAAAAATAATAATAGAATTTGGGCTTGACAATCCCATTTTACTGCAATAAAAATGATTTGTAATGAGGAACAGACTGAAAACGTTATCTTAGATAAAACTGATAATGTATATTTTTATTGCAGATGTTAACAAGGTTTTCCGTTGGAGATATAATTGATAGTTAATAATAATCAAGTTGCGGTCAGTGTGTTAAAGTAAAAGAGGCACGATGCAATTTGTTGTACATTTGTTTGTGATGCACACTAAAGAATCGGATAAGCTTTCATGTCAATTCTGTGAATAAATACATAATTCCAGCTTTTTGCCTTTTTATGGGTATTTTTTCTTCAGTTACACAGATATAGTGACGTATCATAGATGGATTTTCTTGCAATATATCAATTATCGCAGATGGCGTGTATTGTGATATTATCGTTATCGAGGGCTAAATTCACCATGCGAGTATCGTATCTTGAGTCACTCGTATCGTCCCACCCGTAATGTTGTGTACTTTATTCTCACATCATGGTGAGAGAAATGGAACAATATTCAAAATGTGGATTATTTAGCAGAGTAGGAACATAATAAGACTGCATGTGAATCTCTGCTTCCTCGTCTACTTTAGATGGCTGTGTTGGAGATCCAGAGTAATGGAGAGTCGTCTTATGTGTCCCAAGAAGCCATAAACAGTGCCATTCAGTCCCTGGAGGACCCACTACAACGGGTAAGGGAGTAAAGGAAGCCACTTAAAAGCCTGTTGTGTGAATTCTGACATTTGTCATTGTGCGTCTAATATCACTACTTCTTCTGTGCCTCCTGATTGGAGAACTGCTGAATGTTGATTGCAAACGGGTGAACCTCATCTACGCTGCCTCGACAGTCTTGAGTTCACACTCTGAAGGCAGAGGCCGGAACCTGTTGGTGATACTATTACTAACACATACAAACGTAGTCTAATATGTTTAACTGCAAGAGCTGCGGTTGTCACATTCTTTTTTTTCTAGTCTTATAAACCGATGACCTGCACCTTTTTTGGGTGTGCGTTTTTATTTCATTTCTATATCATTATATCTAACAAATTAATCGCATATTACACCTTCTTTAATTGCAAAGCACCTCATTGACTTGACAGACTCACTCACTCACACTTAGCAACTCTGCCCCTAGTGGCGGTTCACAAGATATGGCATGATCAGGGAATCTGCTCTCAAATTTCGCCTCTCTGACACCGTGTTCAGCCTGCTCCTGAACATTGGTAAAACCAAGGAGCTGATAGTGGATTTTAGGAGGAGACAGCAGGGGACACACACACCACTGAGGATAAACGGGGCTACCGTGGACAGGGTGAGCAGCTTCAAGTACCTGGGGGTCCACATCTCAGAGGATCTGACATGGACAACACACATAGACTCAATCGTAAAAAAGGTGAAGCAGCGCCTCTACCACCTGAGACAGTTAAGGAAGTTCAGAGTATCTGGGAAGATACTCCAGTCCTTCTACTCCGGAGCTGTAGAGAGCATCTTGACTGGAAACATCACTGCCTGGTATGGAAACAGCACGGCACAGGACAAGAAGGCCCTACAGAGAGTGGTGCGCTCAGCCGAGCGTACCACAGGTATTGCACTACCACCCCTGCAGGTCCTATATAACAAGAGGTGCAAATCCAGAGCCTGCAGAATAATGAAAGACCCTCACCACCCCAACAACAACCTGTTCAAGCTGCTGCGGTCAGGCAAACGCCTGCGAACAGCAGCAACTAGGACAGAGAGACTTCGGCTCAGCTTCTTCCCCCAGGTTATCAGAGCCTTGAACACTGAACTCTCCACACACAAGCACACATGAGCACACACACAACACTGTACACGCTCACACATTAGCAGCCACTTTAACATGAGCACACACACACTCATGCTGCACACGCTCACACTTATGGTCACTTTACAAAAGGAAAGGTCACTTTAAAAATAGCATAGTATAACTTGAGATTGTATAATATAGCATTGTATAGCAGTGTACATAAAGACCCAGTGCCTCATCCGTAGCTAACAGTGTATTGCACTACCACAGGACCTAGCATGTCCTACCATGCTCTGTAAATAACTCATGTACATATACCGATATGCCCTACTTTGTTTACTTGTTTTATTGCACAATGTCGTTCTATTGGATTCTTATTATATATTACTATTGTATTATGCACAATCGCAAGACCCCCCGCATTTTTTTTTACCTTTATTTTACCAGGTAGTCACTTGAGATCAAAGATCTCTTTTTCGAGCAAGACCTGCTCATACATTATATTACATTGTATACTTGTATGCAGTGACAAATAAAACTCTTGACTTGACTTTCCCTTGTTTCCATGTTGTACAGCCATAGTGATTAAGGGAAGTGTGTTTGTCTGTTCCAGGAGTTTATTCAGAAGTGCCTGGAGGTCGACCCCAGTAAGAGACCCACTGCCAGAGAGCTGCTCTTCCACCCGGCCTTGTTTGAGGTGCCCCCCTTAAAGCTGCAGGCTGCGCATTGCATCGTGGGCCACCAACGTGAGTGAAGGCACTCGCTCACATACACACTCTCTCTCTCTCACTTGCTCTCTCTCTCGCTCGCTTGCGCTCTAGCTTTCTCTCTTTCGCTCTCTTGCTCTTTTTCTCTCGCTCACACAAACGGACATGCATACTTTATTTTGTACAAACAACAAGGGATTAACACTTTGATCGCCGGGGTTAAATTCATAATTTACCATCCCTCGCCAGCCCTATTTAACATGGAGAAGTTCCCCTTCTTTGCAGGGCTATAACTTTTTAAATTGTATTGCTAAATTGACATTACCATGGCCCATTAAAAGTCCTATATCTATTGTTCAGGGTGTAGCAACGTTATACTTTTTCATTCACATATTCATACTAAAATACGGTCTAAAGTATAAGTATGTTTTTATCGTTTTCTGCAGCTTTCTCCAGAACGTGATTTATAGCCCTAAATGCATTATATTGATTGTATACAGTTTGATAGCAATCGGCGCGAGATAAAAAATTTCAACTGCACGTACTTCTAGAAGTTACTACGTATGATCTGATGTTGACCGGATGGGCGGGGGGGTCGTTTATAATTCCGTGGGCAACGTTATATCATTCATCTAGTGTGGGTGATATGATCATTAGAGCAGTTAGTATAGAAGACATTAAAAAATAACGCTGAAACTCACCGTAGCTTCCTCTCGCCGTTGGGAGATGAGCGTGGAACAGAATTTTTTCTATTATGGGATGTAGAAATACCCGATCCATTTCCAGGTTGTATAATAGTATATACGTCCAAATCATGTTGTTTATCGAGTTATTGGCAACGGATCGCTATCCATTGTGTCGAGATCGAGTCCCGGGACCTATAGCGAGTGATCGGACCAAATTGAAATGAGCACCAGCTTCCACTTCCTGTTTCTTCCCTGGGCGATCAGGCCTATCGGCCACCAGATGGCGCTCTTGAACCGTTAGAGAGTTGATAGGGGCTCACCAGTACATCTCATGTCTCCGGGGGAGAAATATGATTTCGATCACAGATTTTTGAAATATTGATATCAAAGACGCTGTCCAGCGTCAACGGCAGAATGAGCATGGCGGGGAATGACGTGTTTCAGCGTCAACGGCGATTAAAGGGTTAATATGAAGGTACACCATCGTGGATCTGTGCAAAGGTGTGGATTTTTACAATACCGTCGTCCAGAATATATACATATAGTTTAAAAATGATTAAATAAATTAAAAAAAAAGTTATACTGTCAGAAATAAGACACAGCCCAGCCCTACTAGAAACAACTGTGTGAATGAATGAACCATCTGACTGAACATCCTCTCCTCACCCGCAGACATGATTCCAGAAAATGCGTTGGAGGAGATGACCAAGAACATGGATCCTAACCTGGTGATTGTGGAGGCCAAGGACCGAGTTCAGCTGAAGTAAGTCATACAGTTGAGCTGAAGTAAGTCATACAGTTCAGCTGACGTAAGTCATACAGTTCAGCTGAAGTAAGTCATACAGTTCAGCTGACGTAAGTCATACAGTTCAGCTGAAGTAAGTCATACAGTTGAGCTGAAATAAGTCATACAGTTGAGCTGAAGTAAGTCATACAGTTCAGATGAAGTAAGTCATACAGTTCAGATGAAGTAAGTCATACAGTTTAGCTGAAGTAAGTCATACAGTTCAGCTGAAGTAAGTCATACAGTTCAGCTGAAGTAAGTCATACAGTTCAGATGAAGTAAGTCATACAGTTTAGCTGAAGTAAGTCATACAGTTGAGCTGAAGTAAGTCATACAGTTCAGCTGAAGTAAGTCATACAGTTCAGCTGAAGTAAGTCATACAGTTGAGCTGAAGTAAGTCATACAGTTGAGCTGAAGTAAGTCATACAGTTGAGCTGAAGTAAGTCATACAGTTGAGCTCAAGTAAGTCATACAGTTGAGCTGAAGTAAGTCATACAGTTGAGCTGAAGTAAGTCATACAGTTGAGCTCAAGTAAGTCATACAGTTCAGCTGAAGTAAGTCATACAGTTCAGCTGAAGTAAGTCATACAGTTGAGCTGAAGTAAGTCATACAGTTGAGCTGAAGTAAGTCAGCCTGATGGGTGAAAACATTGACAAGCCCAGAGGACAACCACACCTTGTATGTGAGCCACTGTAATGGTGATTCAACATTAATCACAAGCTCTTCTTGTCCCCAGACTCTCCCACTTCCCTGCCCTTGAGCTGGACAAGTTCCTGGAAGACGTGAGGTAAGTCAACTCATATTTTTAGGCTATCCTGTCATAAGTTAACTGTGCTTGGTATTTGTGCGGGCTGATCTGTGGCTGAATCGGTGTTGGACAAGTTTCTCAAGAGGTGTAATTAGTTACTTATTGCTGATTATTCCTTTAAAAAGTAATCAAAATGACTTAACTAATTATTTTGGATCAAAGTAATTGGTTACATTACTAGTTATGTTACTTGTTACTTTGGCTTGTTAACTTGCTGTGCTGTGTCTCGTGGCGCGCCACCAGGAACGGGATCTATCCCCTGACGGCGTTTGGGTTGTCCTGCTCACAGCAGCCCCAGCAGGAGGCGGTGAAGTCGCCCATCGTTCCCCCCTCGGTCAAAAGCCCGACTCCTGAGCCGGCTGAGCTGGAGACCAGGAAGGTAAGGAGGAGCAAACCAGGGATGAGGGCAGATCTGGGCCCAATGGAGCTGAAAACATTTGAAGAAAATCACTTGATTTATTTGATCTCACGGGTTATATGGCCACCGTTGAGGATGATTCAGTGTCTGCAAGATCATTTTTATAAAAAAGCTGAAAATATATTTGAGCTTGTAAATATTATAATATATGTGAGCTTGTAAATATATAAACATCTGGTAATCATGTATTCTTTTGATTAATCTGAAGATTAATCGAGTATCAGATTGCAAAACGCATATATCGGTGGCCTATAGCGGTGCTCCTTCTCAACACCTAATAATCGGGGATCATACAGTCATGGAAAACCAGCAATAGTCATGGAATTTTTTAAAGAAACAAGTCCAAGCTTGGACACATTATGGAAAATGATACATGTCCCAAGTGTCATGGGAATTTGTAGTCTGTAAAGTCTGCAATATCAGGTTTGGCTGCAGATGGATTTGTTATCTTTTGACTTTAATAACAACCTGAATAACAGTCATTTCTACAGTAATTGGAACATCAACAGTGACATGTCATGGAAACTTGAACTATATCATGGAATAGTCACGGTAAAGACATGGATTTAAATAGGAGAAAATATGTTTGCTGAACCACTAACCCAACGCTATTTTACCTTTCAAACTCGCCAGGTCCTTCAGATGCAGTGCAACATTGAGCCTGTCGACGAGGGCGCCAAACACCACGTGAGTTTCAGTCTGCTCACGACTCGTGACGTAGGGATGTAACGGTATGCCAAGCCACCACGGTTTTGAACCAGAAGCCTTTCCCCGTAACACCGTGCTCACCCTGTACATTCATGTTGTGTAATGTGCAATATACACGAAGCCACACGCCACTACGATGGAGGGTTACTTATCCACAGCTCTGCTCCTGACAGCCATGGGGGGGGGGGGGGGGGGGGTTATCACACTTCAAGTTGCTAGCAATATTGAATTGCAACAGACTTTGTAATTGAATACACATTATTATACTGCACTAGATTACAAGAGGATTGTTGTGTGTATTTCTTTGTCTTTAATGCTAAATAAAACGGTCCGATGTTGCACTGCAGGGCGCTGGAGCGTTATCTCACTGCTCACGCGGTAGTCAACGGAAAACTATTAACCCTTTCACTACCACACTACATAAGGTTAACCTTTCACCCTTTGTCGTGTAGCAGTGAAAGGCTTAGCCTTCTGTATTGTCGCGGTGAAAGGGTTAACCCTTTGGTAGTGTGGTAGTGAAAGGTTTAATGCCGGTAGACTGGAGACCTTTACTCATATTCAGTGACACTGTGACACTTCATACTGTTGCATCCCTACTTGTTGACTGCATTTCTTGGCTTTAGACAAAGGAGTTTGCTGCTTTTCTACTTGAGAGTACTACCTTTTTTAAACCAGACGTTTGAAACGGCTCTTCTTTCTTCTGCTTTCAGCTTACATTGTTGTTGAAACTTGAGGATAAACTGAACAGGCACTTAAGTTGTGATTTGTTACCAAGTGAGTATTCGTACTATTAACCCATAATAGCATTACAGTTGTTCAAATGGGCATGATCTCTTGTAGACCGTGTTCTGACGCCCTCCCTTGTTTGTGCAGATGAGAACGTGCAGGAGCTGGCTGTGGAGCTGGTGCAGCTGGGCTTCATCAACGAGGTGAGTGGAGTTTACAGAACCGGAAGAACCGTGTTTAACGTGTCGGAAATCAAAGCAAATCCACTTGATTTTCTGAAGGAAAAAGAAAGTGTTGACACAGAAAGATGCAAGTAAAAGCTTATTTATGAAAGTTACAAAGTGTTGCACAGGATACAGATACAGAGGCAAAAAGTCAGAACAATGGGACATACTACATTATATTTGCTAGATGTGTAAAAGGTGAAAGTCTCACACTCACAACCGTGCTGATTTGGCAAAATGACATCCAGAGGTTTTTGTTTTGAAACGACTTTTAGTCAGGAGTCCATTGTGCTTTTTTATTTTAGCTCTGCGCAGGTAACTTAGTCATGTGATTCACCTGGGTATTTCTGAGTGGTTCAAACACGGTATGTTTATAAACGAGAAACCCATCTATATATCCAGTTATATACAGAGACAAATTAATTCATTACAGCACCTATACAGGGGAAGGCAAGTCGATAGAAATGGGTTCATCACGGGGCGTTCAGGTGGCGTAGCGGAGATTGCGTTCGTCACCAACACCGGAGACGCTGGATTCGCCTGTTCGAATCCAGCTCACAGCTCCGGCGTTGTCACCAGCTTGGCTGGCCGTTCACACTAATACAATTGGCAGTATTAGAGGGTGGGAAAGCTGGCGGGGTGGGTCCGGGTCGTTGTAAACAGCGACTCCTACAGTTCGGTCGGGGCGCCTGCTCAGCGCGGATAGGATCTAAGGGGGGTAGTGTGATCCTTCCACACGTTACACCCTCTCAGTGAGAGTCCGCGCTGCCAGGTGAAAAGAAGCGGTTGATTGGCTAGACGTGTGTCGGAGGAAGCACGTGATAGCCTCCACTCTCCCAGACCGACTGTAAGTGCGCAGCGACCAGGAAGGGGATTGGGAATTGGCATAACGACTAACATTGGGATGGGAGAAAATCGGAGGAAAAAGGAGGGGGAAAAAGATCAATAAAAAAAAAGAAATGGGTTCATCACAGACTCTAGATCTAACAGAGACTGGTCCAGAGGGACAGGGCCCTAACAGCAAAAGCAACATTGCCCTTGGATTTGCGGAGGGAGCAGAGGATAAATAGGAGACCTTGGTTGGAAGATCTGAGTGGCCTAGTAGTGGAGTAGGGATACAGAAGTTGGGAAATGTATGAAGGAGCAAGACGATGTAGGGCCTTGTATGTGACGAGGAGTCATGTTATGAAGTCTCTTCTATACTTTACGGGAGCCAATGAAGGGATTGGTTTGATGTGGGACCCATGGTTGGATTTGGTTAGCAGGCTGGTTGTAGCGTTGCAGGATTAGTAATTCTAGATCTCAATTCTAGGGCAGTTGAGGACACAAACCTGATACTTCCTGTTTGACAGAAAGCTACCCACTTATTTAGATGTTCAACCAAGATGGAGTGATCAACAGCAGTTAAAGTCGAGTAGTACCAGGATAGAATGTTTTCCATTGTCAGCCTGCATGAGGATGTAATTTGTCGCTCTTAGCAATGCTGTGTCTGTACTAAATTGGAATTTGTTAAAAATATTGTGTTCTTCAATGAAGACGCTGCTGTCTCAACAGGCGATGAATGGTAGTTTCAAAATAAGTCTATACCTGTAGTTATCTGGTTGGGTTTCCTGAGTCCTGGTCATAGCAATAGCGATTCCTACTGGTCGGTCGGGGCGCCTGTTCAGCAGGGAGGGGGATCTGGGGGAGATGGCCTTCAGGCAGTTCCAGGTTCGACTCCACCACACAAAAAAAACCTAAATGTTTTCCTCACGTCACACAGTGTCTCTCTCTTCCAGGGTGATCAGCCACGTCTTGCCTCAGTTCTAGAGGAGGCCTTCACAAAGTTCTACAGCCGGAACGGTTCTCTGAATCCAGTCACCGTCTCCTCTTAGCCAAAGAGTGCCCCCCCCTCCTCCTCATCCTCTCGCACAGGACTTGCCGTCGCTCATCTT
This sequence comes from Notolepis coatsorum, assembly GCF_963971535.1. Classification (NCBI taxonomy): domain Eukaryota; kingdom Metazoa; phylum Chordata; class Actinopteri; order Aulopiformes; family Paralepididae; genus Notolepis; species Notolepis coatsorum. The sequence goes on along the minus strand of NC_140169.1, from coordinate 133,654,884 downwards.
AAGACGTACGGCGATGCTTTGCAGGGACGCCTTGGTCTGCTCTCATCATATCTCCTGGTGGGAAGTCGCTGCCACTGAGTGGTTTGTCGCTTTTGTATTTGTTATCCTCCCAAGTGCAGCCATCTGCTTCTCGATTCTGAAAGAGGAAAACCCGGTTGTAAACTTAAAGGAAAATACCAGTGCGTTCACTTTTTAGTCTCATTTCCTTCATCGGAACCTCCGTCGGAATCATACGCAGGCCCTTTCCCATTGCATGGCTTTGTTGTGATGGCAAGGTCCTTCTTAACGGAGGGCGCTGTGCTTGTAAAAATGCAGCAGGCGTCTGCCGAGTACCTTTTGGTTGATTCACCAAATGGATAAGCTACATTTACAGCCATTTACTTGAATACAATATCATTCCTGCAGAGTAATTCTTCTATACTATTAATACATGGAGAAGCTAAATGTATAGTTATTTAGTTAAATACAATATCATTCCTGCAGAGTAATTATTCTACTATTTATTCATATTAAACTATATTTATAGTCATTAACTCAAATACAATATCATTCCTGCAGAGTAATTATTCTATTTATTCATGGATAAGCTACATTTATAGTTATTGACTTAAATTCAATATCATTCCTGCAGAGTAATTCTACTACAACTTATCCAAGAAGTAAAGTTATTCAGTGAAAGGAACAATTTAGTCAACACTACTCTGTTCACAATGAATTGGCTGGAATTGTCAGCGTGATTTTTGGTAGGGGGTGTATTGACTTCATATTCATATCGCAATATGAAACGACACAATATCCATATTGTGAAGATGGCAATATGGTCATTTAAAAATAATAAAAAAATATGCTCAGCCTTAATCTTTGGAGGTTCAACTCAAAACGGGATCCTGTGGGCAGTGGAGAACGCATGACTATGAATTATCTTAACTACAACATGATTTAGGCATTGAGCTAAAGTTAAGTTGATTCTATCAGCGTTTCCCCACAGCTTCTAGGTTGTCTGTGTGGTGGTTGCATGCTGGGACGGGCCACTATAGGGAGGTGTAGTCTGACGTCACTTTAGTTTCCCGCGCGGTCCACCCGTATAGGGATTTTATCATTGGGAAAATGTATTATCGGCTATTGTAATAATTCTGCCTCAATGAACATTGAGCTTTCCATTTTTGCTAAAAATGTGTTCTCTTCTATCACTAACATTATTGTTTAATCATTTTTGGTTAAAATAAATGTATATGTAATTATTTTACGATTTAATTGCGAATTGTTTCATGTTGTGGATGAATACACACAGAAAGGTACACCATGCCAATGTTCATGCTTTATTTGTTTTAAACGAGACGATTTAGAAATGTGTCCATTGGAAATACATTGCAATTTCAAGCGAGGTGGACCGGCCGGAAACAACAATGATGTAACCACTACACCTCCCTATACACAGCGGGTGCAGTGGAAATGATTATGTAAATACTATATCAGTTTGGGCACTTATTTGTGGTGGGCCTGTTTGATATTGTGGTGGACCACCACAAATAAATCGAATGTATGTCGCAGGGAGATGAGGGAGATGAGCAAAAACCTCCATAACACCAGTATTTTCCTTCAAGTCAAATATTCAAAGCTGTATTTTGAACATTTCTACTTAAAGAAAATGAGAAAAAAAACATTTAATAGTTGTATGAAAACAATTTTGTCTTATCCTGGCATACAGGAGTATGTGTGATGCGGTGTTGTAAGGTGAGTCAGGTTATCATTGGTTCCTTTCACTTGTCTGTCACAGTGAGTCCGGTATTATGTCACAGCGAGTCAGGTATTATGTCACAGCGAGTCAGGTATTATGTTCTCGAAGTTCAAATCAGTTGCTCTTGAATGCAATTTTATTTCCAAACTTCTTTCCCTCTTGTCTCAAAGCATTATTGGGTAATCATGAATTATGAATCATGAAAACTGAATCATGATACGCACAGCATCAGTCTAATCCGAATCAAATCTGAGGAGCGAGTGACGGCTACAATAAAAAAAATTGGTGAAAATTATTTATTTGTATGATCTATCTTGAGTGTCTAAGCTACTTTCAGCACCACTGCGGTTGGTTCTTTTGTGAATGTATGCTTTTACTTGTTCTATCACTTTAAATCGTACTCTTATTTTCTGTGAAAAGGGTTATTGTCACTTGACTATAGTCCAACTGTAACTTGTATTTTACAAGTAGCACATTTTCACCATCTGTAAATAGGGTCAGATCAACTTTAAGTTATCTTTGAGTGCCATTTCTTATTGGGGAGTGATTTGTTTCGATCCATTGAAAAATGGATTACATTGGCCTGTAGTCAAAAGAACTTCATAGAAGTTTGTCAACAAATGTGGTGAACACATGCATTATCTCTACGTAATGAATTTTGAATATAATTGGAAATTAAATTTCTGCAATGAATATGCATCGGTTTTGTATCTCAACAAAGGTGAAGGTCGTTTCAAACTGTTTAACGGTGGGGAGATGGTTTGTTCAGTATAGGCCTGTAGCAGTACTTATAGATATATGTTTTCATCATTAGTCTTCAGTGCTACTAAAAACATTCTGTTTGACATCAGAGGCAGAATGATAATAGAAACGGTGTACTGGCCACTTAGAAATGTTAATATATATCTGTGCTGTCACCTCTCAAGAGATCTCTGCTAGTTTGCACTGCTGCACTCTTTTATATATATTTTAACTGTCCTTGGAAATGTTCTGTTGCCTCCTAATTGACCTCAGTCTCAAGCCCCGCCCTCTTGTCTTGATCCTCCAATCACAATCGTTGCAGAGCACCATCAAGAGTGGGCACGGTTTTGAGATGGGTCAATTGTTGAGACCAGTGATGGAGAAATTGTTGGGAGAATGGTGTCCCAACATATTTCTTAAGTGTTCAGTTGTATCCACACACCGTGTTGTCAGGATTTTCTACGGGGTCTGTTTTGATTTTGTAGGATGCAGTTGTGCTGCATGGCAACGCCTGTAACCATCTTGTAAACTGCAGTATGCTGGACATGATGCTGTATATGTTTCTGCAACACCTTTCTCCCCTTTATTTTAATTTTTTACTTCCTTGAATAAAAATGTAGACAAAGAGCACTTGTGTACGTGTTTTTTGTTATTCTTTGCATGAACAAATGAGCCAGCGGTATTATTACACACTGTATTATGCTGCTTCAGAAGCACCTGTATTTTCTCTCCTGCAAGGTAATGCCAAGAAAAGCCCTCATTGATCTCAAATTGGTTCTAAATGCAAATAAAAATTTGGTTTTCTTGAAATCTTGAAACATAGACTATAGCTATTTGCATATCTCTACTATAAATGGTTTAGATTATAAATATCTTGGAATCTGTATTGATGACATTCACATTTAAACACCACATCAGGAATCTTGCAGGCAGTTTTGGACCATGGTGATGATGTAACATACAGACGTGTTGCAGCCTCCACACCAGTGTTAATTTTGGCAGCTATTTTAGTTTTAGTCTTAGTCATGTGTCAAGTGCTCCTTTTTCGTTTTCATCATATTTACTCATCTTCATTTATTTTCCGTTTAGTCAGTTTTAGTCAACTAAATGTCTGAGCATTTTAGTCTTGGTCAGTTTTTGTCTTTTTTGTTTTAGTCTAGATTTTGTCGACAAACGGATGACATTTTTGTCTATTTTTAGTTAATGTACTAAAAAAAGAAATTTATATTATATAAATTATAAAACTTTTTTCTTTTCTTTTTTACAGCTACTGTTTTATATATCTACTGTTTTTTATTAATAACTAGAAAATAATGGTATTTATTCAACAGGTGATTGTATAGATTAGTAGTATCATTAAATGACAACTATGCTTCACCCACGGAAAGGTTGTTGGCACATTGGTTCCACACGGACATTATACGTTGTTGTACTTGCTTCCAGAAGGCTCCGTTTAGGTTAGCTACTAGTAGCAGAGGCTTTGTTGTGATTTTTAATGCACAATAAATATTCAACATTCTCTTTTGAGACTCCGCCTCAGACTCTTATCATTTGGCACTAAAAGCTAAACATTGTCACCGGTATGGCTGTCCGCAACATGTGATTGATTGATTGAAAACTTTATTAACAGATTGCAGAATGGGTACAGTACAGTACAGCTCAATACATACAATTGTTAAGGGGATGCAGACCAGAGAAAGACTTTCGTCTTGTTTACATCAGGGTCCCCCATTTTCAATTCATCGTAACATATATGACATACAGCTAGACAGTACTGCTACATCTATACATTTATGACATACCAGATTTGCAAATACAGTACTGTTTGTGATACGAAAAGAGTCCAGAAAAGAAGTATATACATTTGACGTAGAAACTGTACATTGGAGGAGGTTGGGTAGGTGGGGGGGGGGGGGGGGGGGGGGTACTGTACATTGGAGGTGGTTGGGTGGGTGAGGGGGAGGTTGGGTAGGAGTGGGGGGGAGGTTGGGTAGGAGGGGTGGGTGGGGGACACTGTACAACTGTACAAGCAACACTGTACATTGGAATATTGACAAGACCATACTTGGGTCATTTTTACTGTACATTGGACGGGGTTGTGTTAGGACATTTACAGGGGCCAGTTTCGAATTGCAGTCTCCCGTAGGTGTTTTTGAAAGTGGGTAGTGATTCACATTCCTTTACAGCTTTGGGTAGTGCCTTCCACATTGATGTGGCATAATTGCGAAACGTGTTTAGTCCCTTGTTTGAGCCGAATCTGGGTTTAACATGATTTGTGGAGCTCCCTCTGGTGTTGTGATCGTGGTATTCACTGACCTTTGGGAAGTATTTTGACATGTACATGGGTACCTTGGTCGTGTAGTGTATCTTGTAGACCAGGCCCATTGCAAGTTGCTGTACTCTGTCGTCTACTCTAAGCCATCCTAGGTTGTCAAAGTGGGCAGGGGTGAGGTGGGTTCTAGGAGTGATGCTACAACACTCACCACTGTGTTCTTTATGATAAGGTTTATTACTGGTGATGCTAATGTGACGGATCATACTGGGTCTGCGTTGTGTTTGATGTTAAATGAGAATGTCCCGAGGGGGAGTCGAACAGGGGGCTCCCGCGTCCGCGGGCGACGACACAGGCCGCTGCACTAAGAAGTGAATTCACTCCTAACTATGCGTCTGTTAACCCTGTTATGGGGAAGTGAGTTTAATTTACCAGCCCGCACTGCCACAGTCACTCGTCAACACACCTGTTTCCGTGACTGTGGACATACCCACGGGCTTCCCCGTTACACTCACCTCCCTAAACTCACGCCCCTCAGGACATCCGGGTCACGGCACCACTGTGACGGATCATACTGGGTCTGCGTTGTGTTTGATGTTAAATGAGAATGTCCCGAGGGGGAGTCGAACAGGGGGCTCCCGCGTCCGACGACACAGGCCGCTGCACTAAGAAGTGAATTCACTCCTAACTACCGTACCTATGCGTCTGTTAACCCTGTTATGGGGAAGTGAGTTTAATTTACCAGCCCGCACTGCCAGTCACTCGTCAACACACCTGTTTCCGTGACTGTGGACATACCCACGGCTTCCCCGTTACACTAAAACACTCACCACTGTGTTCTTTATGATAAGGTTTATTACTGATGATGCTACAACACTCACCACTGTGTTCATCATTGGTGTTTGTTTATTTATAAAGCCCTACTTGGTAAATGACCACCTTATCTCTCATATATGCTACTCTGGAACACTGGTCCACGCGTAACACGCTCAGGTCTAGTTCTTCAGGTTCCTTGAGTTAGAACTAATCTTGGCAAGACTGCTTTCTGTATTTGTGCAGCGGAATTGTGGAATCTATTACAACGTGACCTAGAACTAAGCTGCACTCTTGTTTTTTTGGACATTTAATAATTTTTTTATCAATAATCATCCACAATCAACATGTAATTGTTTCTGCTAATTGCTCTTACTTATGAACTGTGTTATAAGAACATTTCTGACAATGTATTTATGATTGATCTATCGTTTTAAATTGATGTTACATGTAATGCTCTGTACACTCGGCGCCATTGAAAATGAGGGTCTCCCTCAATGACCACTAGTTTAAATAAAGTATATATATATTTATTTTTTTACGCAACATAAAGACAAAATTCAGATGTGATTTTGTTTGAATTATTTATCAATCATTTCATCCAAAAATCTTAAGAAATGGTAGCCCTTGTACGAATAAATTCATATACACAACCTTTAAAGTCACAATTTGTGCTCAAAGAAATGACAACTGTAAAACATTGCATGCTGACAAGCACATTGGCAGGGCAGGAAACCACACTTTCATTCACTGGCCACAATGGTTGGGTGGATCCCAGAATTCTTTCCCCAGCCAAACTGATGAAATAAAATACTTTTAGCTGATCGAAAAGCCAGTGTAGCAGCCTCTACCAAAATTACATCTTGTTCCATTCCCCACCCTGCGCTGGTGTACACAATTAAAGCACTGTGTTAAAAGTACATCAAGACTAAAAAATATTTTTTTCCCATATAAAACACCCTAGAAACACAATCTAAACAAAAAGCTACCGGAAAATTTTTTTGACATCCATTTCATTAATGTTTTTCAATTGTATTATACAATACAGGGTAGTTTCCAATTCTTTACATTGTGAGTAAAAAAATTACTACAAAAACAGTACATAGCACTTCAATTCAAACACATTACTCTTTCACATTACATTGTGTTTTACTTCCCCAGGTTGAAAGTAATGTATATAGGCACGATATTTAAATTCATGAGAAATCCTCACAACCATTACTTCTGGTCCCTAACATTCCATGTTATTATCATTAACAATCCACATAGATTTATGGACAAATTCAAATTCGACTGACCAACACAACCATGGCAACCGTTTCAATTCGTCATCTTTAGTCCCACCCTTCCTCTCGCGTCCAAACGTCTTACACTTTGATAATCCACGCCACGGGTCGCCAGCTATTTAAATATACAATGGATCTAAAGTTGTACAGTAGGCTAAAGAGGAACGGAACACAACGGTAGAGTTTCTTATCACCCTCTCCTCCTCTGGTCCAACCTTTATCACGTCATCTTTTAACATACTGCAAATTATTCCTGACTGAAGCCCCAAGCACCTACTGTGTGTAACCGTGTGTATACTGTATGTAACAGCGTGTATACTTATGTAACAGCCTGTATACTGCATGTAACAGCGTGTATACTGCATGTAACAGTGTGTATACTGTATGTAACAGTGTGTATACTGCATATAACAGCGTGTATACTGCATGTAACAGCGTGTATACTGCATGTAACAGCATGTATACTGTATGTAACAGCGTGTATACTGTATGTAACAGCGTGTATACTGCATGTAACAGTGTGTATACTGCATGTAACAGCGTGTATACTGTATGTAACAGCGTATATACTGTAGCTGAGGGGCTTCATGCGAAGACGACTACCCAATAAGAGTGTGATTCTTGGCGGAATATACAGCGAGTCTATATCTGGGAGGGAAGGATGCGGGACGCTTTCTTCAATTTAGCACCAGAAATGCAATCGGAAAAAAGGCATTTTGAATCGTGGAGGCTTTGCGAAACGTCACATTTGACGGCACGCGCATTCTCTGCCCGCATCCCAAGGCTTTAAAGTAGGAGACTTCAAGGTGTCCTTTTACATCTCGTCACATAATCCTTGAAGTGTCTTCCAATTTCTCGGGAAGAAGGGCGTTTGACCGAGGAGGCCTGAGGTTTTAACGAGGTTAAAGACGTCGTCCCCCTATTTCTTCAGACATTGGTACATCAGAGCCCGTGGGTTGAGCATGTAGTGCTCTGAGTTGAGTAACTTGGTGAGGTACTGTGGCATTGGAGCCCGGGGGTTCATGTAGGACATGCCTGGACTGACGGCCATGACCTCCGCGATCTTCTGTTTCATCTCTCCGATCTCCTTGTCTTGTTTCATTACTCTGCCTGCGGGAGAAGCATAGGTATAATAGTGTGTTATATAGAAACAGAGGTATATATAGTGTGTTATATAGAAACAGAGTTACCGGTATATATAGTGTTATATAGAAACAGAGGTATATATAGTGTGTTATATAGAAACAGAGTTATATATGGTGTTATATTGAAACAGAGGTATATATAGTGTGTTATATATAAACAGGTATATATAGTGTGTTATATAGAAACAGAGGTATATATAGTGTTATATTTAAACAGAGGTATATATAGTGTTATATAGAAACATGGGTATATATAGTGTGTTATATAGAAACATGGGTATATATAGTGTGTTATATTGAAACAGAGGTATATATAGTGTGTTATATAGAAACAGAGGTATATATAGTGTGTTATATAGAAACAGGTATGTATAGTGTTATATAGAAACAGGTATATATAGTGTGTTATATTGAAACAGGTATATATAGTGTGTTATATAGAAACAGGTATATATAGTGTTATATAGAAACTGGTATATATAGTGTTATATAGAAACAGAGGTATATATAGTGTTATATAGAAACAGAGGTATAATAGTGTGTTATATATAAACAGGTATATATAGTGTGTTATATAGAAACAGAGGTATATATAATGTGTTATATAGAAACAGAGATATATAGTGTGTTGGCTCAGATAGAAAATAATGCCCCCCCCCCCCCCCCCCCCCCCCTAGTTTATGGGTGTAAAGTGTTCTGGTGCTGTGAGATTGTTCCATGGCACAATAGGCCATTTTATATAAGAATCAACACTGTGATATCCATATAAAAAAGAAATAATAATATTAATAATTCAAAAAGATAAAATAACATATTTGCACTGCATGCATAGAAGAACTACATGGTTTTGACCCTAAACTACATGGGAAAGTGAATTAAAAACGACTCTGAATGTAGATATAAACGTATTCATATCATTCCGAGCTCACGATATTAGCCAGTTATGTGAGAGTGGAGGGCGACCTTGTGCTATCTCCAGCTGCCTCCTGGCGTCCCCCAGGGCTGAGAACAGGTCCAGTTTGATGCGAGTCTCTGCGCTCAGGTTGTACTCCAGATGCTGAGCCTTCTCCTGCAGGGCCGAGAGAGTGGACAGCAGCATGTCCGTCTCTTGCTCCATACAGCGGTACTTTCCCAAGGCCTGAGATCAGAAACACACGATTAGAGACACAGCTCAGGGCAAAGACAAAGAACAGGCCCATATTTACAAAGTAGTAGGAGTGCTGATCTCGGATCAGTGGCTAGACTTTGTGACCTTATTCAAACGAACAGACTGACACTGACTCTAGACCAGCGCTCCCACTTTGAGAGGCGTTGTGAATACGGACCCAAAGCACACGGCACAGTTACGACGGGTGAGGTGAGCGCTGTGAGCCGCATGGTGCTTTGGTTTCATAAGTATATTTGGTCTCGTAACTTTTGTGCTTGGGGTCATGAGAAGAATTATTTTTCAATGAAAATGTTTTAATTATGTCTTATGTCTTCCACTTAGGGAACCAATGCACCACAAACAACATCGAACAGCGATGGTGAATTGGAGGATGGCACAGCCATTCAAAAAAACAATGGAATTACCAAAAGGGATTCCAAGAGATGATTCTTTCTGTGTTTCGATACACTTTTGATTGATTTGGTTTTACAGTTTCTCACAATTTGAAGGAGGTGTCCAAAATAAACAACAATGACAGATTTGGACACTCACTTTACGCTGTGCAATGTTTTTATGAAAGACCTGCCTTCTGCTCGAGCATGCTTCATGAGTGTGTGCGGCCGGAAATGGAATAGAAAACCACATACATATACAACAACAAAAACACACCCAATGTAAGACAAATACAATCACTGATGTGATGACAAATATGTTGACAAATGTGTTGATGTCGATCTCAAGCTAAAATAAAAAAAGCCTATATGGGGAAACTCATTCCATTCCCCTACAGGACTTTTACAAAGAGCACACAGAATTACAAGAAGAATTACAAGACAAAACAAAATCATGAAACAACAAAAATAAACTAAAAACAGCAAAACCCATCGACGACCAATTACTGCACTGGATCAAGCTCACAAGACATGTTGACTCACAAATATTCATTCACAAAATAATGAGTGAGAGAATACCTCCACATCACTCTCTAGATCTATCACACGACCCTCTTTCACTTCATACTCCAGCTGCAGTTGTTTGTACTCTGTCTCTAGATCTTTTACTCTTTTCCTTAACATTAGGGTCTCAGAGTGTTCCTGCCTGGTGTGGGAGACGGGAGAAAATACAGGTTTTGAGGAGAGAGAGGACTTTAATTGAGGGTGGGGGGGGGGGGGGGGGGGCATTTCACACAGAAATAAACATTTACATGCCATGTTGTGCATCTTGAAATTGGTCTTGATATTTCTGTGCGCTGTGCACTGAATTCTGTTCCTTGTTGTTTGCGTATTAGCTGTATTAACATGCGAGGCGGAGTGATATCGCGGTTATTGGCCTGGTGTGCTGCGGTCGTAGGTCCATAGACCAGCACACCAGTGCCAATAACCATCACATAGCACAACCTTTTTTTTATACTTTTTTTTTTTTTTTTTTTCAAACATTAAACAAAGACAGAATAGATTATAGATTTATTTTGGTCTTCCACGAAGAAAAATAGTTGTGCTAATGGAAAATGTGCAGATGATACAATGCAACAGGTGATTGTAGTCTAGTGAATTAATTCAAAGTAAATAAGGCGGGATTGATACTGGTAAAGTTGTAAGTTGTACCAGTTCATATATTACAGTTATAAGCTCTCATTGAAGGCCTCTCGTCCAATGACAATGCACGGTCAGAAATTAATATTGTAAAATGATTGAAGGATGAATTTGAGCATATTCTTGATAGCATCCCAGTATTGGGCTTCATCCCAAAAAGCTGAACATCCATTTTGGATAAACATTGTTACCTCATGTTCATTGCTCAATATTTCAAATCTAAAGATGATTATATCTTACATCTACAAATGTAGCTATTTCTATTTAAAATGTATTAATTTTTTTTTAAACGTCAATAGTATTCAGTATTAATTCATATTCAGTTTAAGCCAACAATTATTTCTCAAGAATAAGGGAAAGATTTGTTTTGTGTGTGTGTGTGTTTTTAAAATTTCATAAAGAAAAAACACCAATAAAGTGCTTCACAGAAAATGTTGAAGGTGCTCTTTGGACAGTGGATGACTGTCAATCCAAGGCAGTCTTCATAGAAAAAAAGATTTAAAAGCCTTTTTAAGCAGCTAATTCATCATGGAATAATAGAAAGCCAACATGTTTCAACCTGATGGAAGACCAGCTCTGGCTGAAACATATCCCCCTCCCCCATGATGAACTGAGCATTCAATAAAGGCTTTTTAATGTTTTTTTTGCTGGCTATCTTGTTATGGAATGAAGCGCAGGCCATTTAAAAATGCAATCAACGAAGGAGCCGCCCCTTACCTGTTGCTTAGACTCCGTGCCAAGTTGGCTGCCTCCTCCAGTTTCTGAGCCTGCAGCTCAGCCAGCTGTTTCTCAATGGAGAGTCTGGCTTCTGTCTCCGCTCTGGTTTTCTTCTCTAGCACTGCACTGGTCTGTTTGTCCTTCTGCTTAGTCTTGGTCAGACACAGAATCCTAAACCACCAACACACAAGCAGATTTGCAAACACAAATTCGCAATAGCTACAACCTTCAGTCAATCAATCAATTCATACAGCAGCCCATAGGGGGAGCCAAAGGCAAGCTGTCACTATGAGAGCTGATGACTGAATCACTCACTTGCTTTGGAGCAGCGCGTTGGACTGTCTGAGCAGAGACACCTCCGGCCTCACGCTCCGCTCGCTGTTTGTCAGGTTGCAGATGTGACTCCGAAACTCCTGCTCACTCTGTCTGCTGGCCTGCAGCTCCCCTTTCAGCCTCCTGAACTCCTGCTCCAGTCTAGCGGAGGGAGGGGAGGGAGGGAGAGAGGGGAGAGAGGAGAGGGAGGGAGAAGGAGAGAGAGGGGGAGGGAGAAGAAGAGGGAGGGGAGGGAGAAGGAGAGAGAGGGGGGAGGGAGAAGGAGAGAGGGAAGGGAGGAGAGGGAGGGGTGGGAGGGAGGAGAGTGAGAGGAGGGAGGGAGGGGAAGAAAGAGGGAGGGAGAGAGGGGGGAGAGAGAGGGGGGAGGGAGAGAGAGGGAGGGAGAGGGGGGAGGGAGGGAGGGGAGAGAGAGGGAAGGAGAGGGAGAGAGGGAGGGAGAGAGAGACAGGGATGGAGGGAGGGAGAGAGAGAGAAGGATGGAGAGGGAGAGAGGGGAGTTAGAGGGAGGGGTGGGTGGGAGAGAGGGCAAGAGAGTGAGGGAGGAGAGTTAGAGGGGGGGGGGAGGGAGTGAGGGAGGGAGGGGAAGAGAGAGGGAGAGGGAGGGAAGGAGAGAGAGGGAGGGAGAGAGAGAGGGGGAGGGAAAGATGGGGGGGGGGTTACTATACTCCATCACATCTCTTCAATCTCTCAAATTCTAAAATTCATATCTTATCGATTGGAACAAAATTGAACTAAACAGTGGCCTACTTAGCAATCTGTTCAGCATGTTGGTTCTGAATGGCCGCGGCGTTCTTGTCCGCGGCGTCCCGACTGGGACTGAGTGTTTTGGAGGTGGACCTCTGTTTCCTCTCCGTCCTGCCCCCCGGTGGTGAGGGGGTGTTAGTGCTGCTCCTGCGTGTTTTAGGCGAGGAGCTCTTGGCCGCCCGCACAGCCTTGCCGCTCGGCTCCTCCTGAGGTAGGTTCTCCGGCGTCGCCGGGGGTTCGGCCGCTCCCGCCCCACTGGGGAGGTGGTCCCGTGGCTCACTGGTGGTGGTGGTGTTGTTGTTGGGTTTGGAGGAGGAGGAGGAGGAGGAGCAGATCCGGCGGTTCGAGTCTGCTGGCCTCGCCTCCTCCATCCCCTTCTCCGCCCCTCTGTCCTCGCTGCGGATCTGGAGGCAGTCCAGAGTGTGTGACTCGTCCGCGGGCGCTGCGCCACTCTGACACTGGTACTGACTCGAGTCGGGTTTGGGCTTCCATTTTGAGTCTGTGTAGGAGAGGATGTTTCAAGTTAACAAAGTAAACCGTGAGCTGTGGAATGTTCCTGGTGTTACGCCACGATAGAAATGCTAACTACCGCGTGTGGAAATATCAGGGCCTCTATGCGTGAAGATAATAATGAATGGGGGCGTACTTTGGTCGAAAATAGTTCCTACATGAAACTGGTCACAACAAGGTCTGTATATTTTTGGAAAGACACTGCTGTTGAGTTTTTAAAATGTATTTTTTTTTGTGCTTTGAGTGCCACAAACCGAGTGTTCTTCCGCTCTATTGTATTGATTGATGGCAGATATCTGCAAAACTATAGGCTAATGACACAGAAATGATCTGGATGGAGAGATAGCACTCCAGGGGGAAAGTATGTTTTTGGGGGAATTTTGGGTAAACAAAGATTTTTAAACTTTTAAACTTTAAACTTCTCAAATCAGCACTACTATTCTACATTTACATTTACATTTTGTCATTTATTTGACGCTTTTATCCAAAGCAACTTACAAGTTTTGTACAACAAGACAATTCTAACAAGAGTATTCTAAGATGCTTTATACATAAATACAGCCGCTGGAGTCTCATTCACTCATTCACCAAACAGGACCAGTGCACCTTTAAAAGTTAAATCTTTCTGCAAGTGACTTCACAATTTTCATACTGACATACTGTACCTAAATAAAAGGAGACAAAGCATTTGCATCAAGCACTATATGGAATCGAAAAAACCATTGAAACTGTTCCAGTACATGTAAAACGATCATCCAACGGGAATCAATTCCAGCTTTAAGTGTAACTGGGCATTACAGCATGGCCTATATTGTAGCAATCTCAGAAACAGTGATGCCACAGATTACTTGTAAAAAGAATCTGATTACTGATTACTGATTACTCCTTTAAAAAGTAATCTAGTTACTTTACTGATTACTTGATTATCAAAGTAACTTATTTACTTTGAAAGTAACTAGGTTACGAAGTTGTCGTCGTCCCCCCTGCTGCTGCCACAACATAAGAATGACAATTTTTTTTCTCTCTCTCTCTCTCTCTACCAAATCCATTCTGAGACAACGGACTCAGTGCGTACTCCGCAAGTCGCGCGTTACATGAATCTCTCTCTCTCACTCTCACTCTCTCACTCTCTCTCAAGTAGCCAAATTACACTATAAAACAAACTGGATAGTTTATTTAACTTCATGCTGAAGCCATTCTAAAATCAGCTATAAACGTAAACATGCGTGTGTGGCTGTGTGCGTGCGTGCACGAGCGCACATCCCATCTCCAGTCTAGCTGACTGTACCCCTGGCTCTCTTATCATCAGCATTATGAGATAGTAACTAAATAGTAACACACAGCCACTTGGAAAAGTAACTGTAATCAGATTACTGGCTGGTAAAAAGTAAGTAAGTTAGATTACTATTTACTGAAAAAGTTATCAGATTAGAGTAACTAGTTACTTAGTAACTAGTTACTGGCATCACTGCTCAGAAACCTATTGTTTTACAAACATTCCATACTAGATCTCTTCAGATGAGGTTCGTTGCTAGGGAAACAGGTTGGGCCAGAGTGTAGTTCATGTCAGTTACTATTAGCAAACACTTAAATAAACTCGGGCCAATGTAGAATGTTTGCTGTTCGAAAAGGTCTACAGAATGTTCTGAGAAAAGGATCGTTGCTGTACTCACTGCCATTGCCGTCGGTGGCGGTCTTGGGGTAGAGCTGGAGGCCAGGGGGGAGGGACTGTTGCAGAAGGTGCATGTGGAAGTCGTTTTCACTCTGCACAGCTTTCTGCGTTCGCAGCTTGAAGATGTTGGTGAAGTAGCAGGTGGCGTCGAACCCCAGGTATACAACAGGGTACCCGATGCTGAGTGACAATACAGAGGCGGGAATATAGTTCAAGTGCACCATACCGTACTACCTGGAGATGAAGATGGCAAATGGTAGATAGTGCATTTACTGTATATAGCAGCTTTTATCCAAAGCGATTTTACAATTTGTTCCTCACATTTGACCCATTCACTCACACATTCACACACTGATGGCGGAGGCAACCATGCAAGGTGCCAACCTGCTCATCGGGAGCAATTAGGGGTTAAATGTCTTGCTCAAGGACAGTTGCCCGGGAAGAGCGGGAATCGAACCGGGAACCTCCGGATTACCAGACGACTGCTCTTCCTCCCGAGCCACTATCGCCCCCATATAACTAATAATTATAATATAAATGATAACTACGGAATAGATCAGACACGCCGGTGGTTATTTTGTCTAGGTAAATACGTTTCTCCCACATCATCTTATTTGAATCTTATTGGTAGATCTGCCTTTGGTTTCTGTGCCCCTGACTTGTGGAATAGCCTGCAGAATACATTGAAATGAGGTCCTCTAGTGTCTATGGGTCCATTTAAAACACAATATGTAACTGTTTAATTAAAAGAATTTAAAAGAAAACACCCTTTTCTTTCATTTGTTCTTAAATTGGTTTTAACGTCTGCTGTGTCTGAAATGATTGACACAATGTGATGATCTATGAATGTAATTACTCAATGACACTGTAAATTAGTTTAATCACTCAGTGTATTTTCGAGAATAAATAAAGCTTGAATTAATGAATGGATGAATAAATGGATGAATGAATGGTAACACTGAAATTACTCAAATAAAAATCTACTAAGAACCACCCTTCTAGGCTTATTGACCATATATATATACAAATATCACAGAAAAGACTATAGAAAGATTTAATTCTGACTCAATTTAACATTCATGCTTTTGCTTGGTTTTTTAGATAAAGCTCAAGTCAAGAAGTGTAATAGAAAGGCAGAGGCAGACTCCTTAGTGAACGCTATGTAATAATAAATCGACTTACCAGTGTGCAGCGAAGAGATGCGACAGGTTGGCGTGGGAGTTTTTCAGGTCTTTGAGTCGAAGAGAAGCCTCTGTATACACAAGCAGAATCCACAGGGAGACTGTCGAAACACAGATGCCCTTCTCTGAGGAGGAAACCAAACAGCATGCACATATAAACCTGCTGGTCAACGTATGTGCATTGTGCATCTAAATCAGTTGTGAAATATAATTTAAATGCACTTTGTTTTTGAGTAAGGATTTAGGGTTAGGGCTGTTTATTGTAATAGAGGTAAGGTAATGTAAGCTCACATCCCAAGTTGCAATATGTATGATCATAAACTGCACAATCAAAGCTGCTTGATGTCAGACTGACTGGAATACTCCATTATTTTTTTTATAGAGGTATGTGGTTCACCTTCGTAAAAAAGAAAAAACTAAAAGTCAAGCATTTTCCAAAGTGACATAAGCAAAGACTTACCCGTGTGCCAAATGTAATTGAACAAGACATAGGTGCTAGCCACAAAGAACAGCCAGTGCAATGGAACGAAAATCAAGCAAAAGATGTCCAGAGTGAATGCAGCGCAAACGAAAACAACACAAATAACCTGCAAACAAAAGAGTACATCGACTTTAGTACAACGCCTTGGGGCGGACACTTGCAGCTCCTAGAGAAACAGGAGTATAGGAAAACAACAGGAACTCTATTATGTCAAAATATCTGTAGCAGCTACTTATTTATTGGCGGTAACATTTCATCTTTCGACAGTCGGGGGGGGGGGGGGGGGGGGGGGGGGGAAGGGGGGGGGTTGCGGAAGGTGGAAGTGAAGCGGAGGAGGTGCTCTCACCAGCCCGTGGCAGTGGAAGGTGGTGTAGACGCTCCCGAGGAACAGCCAGCACGGCCACAGGTACTCCAGCCTGAACTCCAGGATGAAATCTGCCAGGAGCACCGCGGTCCACATGATCACAAACTTCAAAAAGGTGTATGCGCTGCGAAGACACAAGGTTTGAGGTGTAAGGAATAAATCAAAGGTCCAACATCCGTATCTAATGACAAATGTACAATGCTATATATATTATATATGTATTATTATTATTATATTTTTGTATTTTTTATTTTATACCCATCTCATCATCTGTTGTATATAATCTCACAAAACACTTGTGAGATGTGTCACAGCCAGAACATAAAACCCATTGAGATGTTGAGAGGATATGAGCTCTCTGTCTAATAGTGCATAGGCCTACTGTAGTGAACAGATTTCCATTGCTGAGCAAGCCATGTTTCAAGTTTCTTTAATAGTTGTCATACAGAAGTACAGAATACTTTTGTACAAAATGCTTCTTACTGTTGCGCTCCAGAGACTGTGCATGACAAGTGTGTGATTATAGGCAACTATAGGGCCCTTCTAATACAATATACAGTGCATTGTGAATTCAATACAAAACAATGTTTTTCTTTTAGTCATTCACTACGAAATGTATTGCTTGTGTACAAAGCCAGACAGGAGCTCTGGTTTTCCCCTTTGTTCCTGATTCATCCTTTCATCCATCGGCTAGTGTATCACATCGCCCCCTCTTTGTTTGGTTACCATGGCAATATTTCATCTGTAATAGTGAGAAATCCAAGAAAGCCCTGTAGCTGCCTTTTATCTGCAAACTATACCCCTGCCATCTCATCTCATTATCTCGTTGCCTTTGGTTAATTCATCTAGCCTTTAGCAGATAGTTCTATTGTGAAATACAATGAATAGCCTGTACAACTGGGACTCCACAACGAGTAGCCTATATACAGTATATGGATAGGCTACGTGAAATAAAAACAAATAATTAATAAAAAAAAAAAAAAAAAAAGAAGAAGAAACAATATAATGGTTGCATGACCACTGCAAAAGAAAAAGAAAAAAAAGAAAAAAGGCCTACGTCAGTGCTTTATTCCCACTGTATAATAGGGAAACATTTTCCTTTATAGCCCTATGTGTCTAGACGTGTCCGTAACGGGTGCAAAGCCTGCTTATAGGTGACAGCCAGTGATATTGCAATATATGTAACATTTCCCTTACATGCTCAACAACAATAACAACAACAATAGCCTAATAATACGAAGAATAGGCTAATATTTAATAACAATACTCGTAAACATTATAACTTTAGCATAAAATAGGGCCCACGTAGAACAATATACAAAAGAAAATCCGATAGACTTGACACCCTCAAGATTTCTGACATCCTGTAGGCTAATAAAAGAAAGTAGCTCTAGATTTTCCACACACCTGCTACTGTATCTCACGCTGCAACGACGCATGTCTATTTATGTAATAGCCCATTTTGGAGAACATGCTAAAACAGATCAATTAGCCTAAATCAATGTGACAGACGCACACAGGTGAGATGTTGGCTGGAGATTTTACACAAAGAGCGCACAACAACAACGACGATGCGTCACCATATCGCTACCTTTCAGAAAGCTTCTCCGTTATTTTAATTTTTTTCATTTTCCGTAGCCTATTGGCGTCCACATAACGTTTCTTCATCGTATGGCTTCCGTTCCCCTCGGCTCTAGTCCGTATACCGCAAGAGCGCGGCGAAAAACATGGGGAAAGAATATCCTTATTATAGAAGATGTCAACCTGGTATTGAGAAAGAAAGCGATCTCCGACGTGCGCGGATGCTGTTCTGCGCATGCGCTTTGCGTCCATGTACCTACACAGCAGCGTCGCTCGAGGGGAGCGTTGACATCAAAGTCTACCAGGCGTCCAACACGCGTCTCTGCTGTAAAGTGCATCCATCCTCTCGTTGGCCAATTTGACAGAACATGTTTGAAATTGTGAGTGAGTAAACAGGGCCAAGTGCCAAGTGTGTTTCATAGATAGAGAAAACAAAAACGTCTCTCTAAATTCACAATCATGTTTTGGTAGCATAATAGATTCGATTAGATTAGATAATGATTAATAGATTAATAGATAGATAGATAGATAGATAGATAGATAGATAGATAGATAGATAGATAGATAGATAGATAGATAGATAGATAGATAGATAGATAGATAGATAGATAGATAGATAGATACAGACAGACAGACAGACAGACAGACAGACAGACAGACAGACAGACAGACAGACAGACAGACAGACAGACAGACAGACAGACAGACAGACAGACAGACAGACAGACAGATAGATAGATAGATAGATAGATAGATAGATAGATAGATAGATAGATAGATAGATAGATAGATAGATAGATAGATAGATAGATAGATAGATAGATAGATAGATAGATAGATAGATAGATAGATAGATAGATAGATAGATAGATAGATAGATAGATAGATAGATAGATAGATAGATAGATAGATAGATAGATAGATAGGTAGGTATTAGGTAGGTAGATAGATAGATAGATAGATAGATAGATAGATAGATAGATAGATAGATAGATAGATAGATAGATAGATAGATAGATAGATAGATAGATAGATAGATAGATAGATAGATAGATAGATAGATAGATAGATAGATAGATAGATAGATAGATAGATAGATAGATAGATAGATAGATAGATAGATAGATAGATAGATAGATAGATAGATAGATAGATAGATAGATAGATAGATAGATAGATAGATAGATAGATAGATAGATAGATAGATAGATAGATAGATAGATAGATAGATAGATAGATAGATAGATAGATAGATAGATAGATAGATAGATAGATAGATAGATAGATAGATAGATAGATAGATAGATAGATAGATAGATAGATAGATAGATAGATAGATAGATAGATAGATAGATAGATAGATAGATAGATAGATAGATAGATAGATAGATAGATAGATAGATAGATAGATAGATAGATAGATAGATAGATAGATAGATAGATAGATAGATAGATAGATAGATAGATAGATAGATAGATAGATAGATAGATAGATAGATAGATAGATAGATAGATAGATAGATAGATAGATAGATAGATAGATAGATAGATAGATAGATAGATAGATAGATAGATAGATAGATAGATAGATAGATAGATAGATAGATAGATAGATAGATAGATAGATAGATAGATAGATAGATAGATAGATAGATAGATAGATAGATAGATAGATAGATAGATAGATAGATAGATAGATAGATAGATAGATAGATAGATAGATAGATAGATAGATAGATAGATAGATAGATAGATAGATAGATAGATAGATAGATAGATAGATAGATAGATAGATAGATAGATAGATAGATAGATAGATAGATAGATAGATAGATAGATAGATAGATAGATAGATAGATAGATAGATAGATAGATAGATAGATAGATAGATAGATAGATAGATAGATAGATAGATAGATAGATAGATAGATAGATAGATAGATAGATAGATAGATAGATAGATAGATAGATAGATAGATAGATAGATAGATACTTTATTCATCCCCTAGGGGAAATTCAGGGTGTCTCATATAGGTCACACAATAGAGACAAATGCAGACAATGACAGTTTCTCAGTCGTTCACCAACTATGTCCACATCATGAATAAAAAAATTAAGCACATGATAAAAATTCAAGTACATCAGATCTACCAGTAATAATAATAAAAACGTGATAAATAAAACAACAAACGGGTGTATAAAAACAGGTGTATAAAACAGGTGAATAAAACAGGTGTGGGGAACAGGAAACAAACAACCAACAGCCACAGGTCAAAGGTCAAGGTTCCCCGCACTAGACTGAGTTGTTGAACAGTCTGATGGCTGTGGGCACAAAGGACCTCCTGTGCCGCTCAGTTCACGAGCGCAGGGAGATGAGCCGTCCGCTGGTGGAGAGGGTGGTTGGCATTGTCCATGATGGCCAGCAGCTTGCTCTGCATGCGACTCTCCACCACGGTCCCCAGTGGGTCCAGTCTCATCCCCACCACTGAGCCAGCCTTCTTGACCAGCTTATCCAGCCACCTCCTGGCATCCCTGGCTGTGGTATTGCCACCCCAGCAGACAGCGGCATAGAAAAGCACACTTGCCACCACTGCCTGATATAACATATATAACATTTCCCCACACACATCAAATAACCTGAGCCTCCTGAGGAAGAACAGTCGGCTCTGTCCCTTCCTGTAGAGTGCTTCTGCGTTTGCAGACCATAGGCCTGCAGCTTGTCATCCAGGTGCACACCTAAGTACTTATAGCTCTGCACCCCCCCACCCCTTGGATGCTGACTGGTTGCAGAGGTGGTTTAGACCTGCGGAAGTCCAGGACCATCTCCTTGGTCTTGGTTGCGTTCAGGAGAAGGACGTTCTGTGTTCGCTCCAGTCGCTGAAGGCTTCCACCAGGTCCCTGTACTCTCCCTCCTGTCCCTTCCTCACACACAATCGCTGTGTCATCCAAATATTTCTGGACGTGGCAGTCCCCTGTGGAGCCCCAGTGCTGCTGACCACCGTCTCTGAGACACAGTTGCCCATTCTGACAAACTGTGGTCGGTCTGACAGGTAGTCCGTTATCCAGGCCTTGTAGGGGTGTTAAATGCACTAGAAATTTTTAAAAACATGATCCTCACATAACTCCCCGGCTCATCCAGGTAGGAGTAGGCCCGGTGGAGCATGTAGAGGGCAGCGTCGTCCACCCCGATGCGCTCGCGATACCCCAGGGGGTCAAGGGCGTGTTCGGTCTGTGGTCTCAGATGATGGAGAAGCAGCCATTCCAGTGTAATACATCCTTGGATCAGATTACAAATTTAAGTAGGTCTAATTGTTCAATGTTTCATGTCATGCAGACTGCATTGCAATAGGCCTACCGGTAACACGGTTTTAAAAGCATCTAGAGCATAATACATATAGGTGATTAACTACATTTTTAGTCCCAGATTAATTTTGAGAAAAACGACATCACCTATACCTGCCACTATATATGGGAAAATACAGAGGTCAATATGAGGTAGTTTCACTCAAAGGAGAAATTGGTCAGGAGAAACCTACCATAAATGTAATAGATGATGTAGCTTATATTGTTTATTACTATGCCTCTTATTACTTTGGATGTTAAAAGACTATGGGGGTGACTTGATGATTGTCAGCTTGAGCACTATGGAGCAGTGGCTCACTATGGAGCAGTTCAGGTGTGCCTTGAGATTTGAAACGACAACAATACGATTTTCTTCATTTAAATATAACAAACTCAGACTATAATAATAATAACACATGGCACGGTGGTGTAGTGGTTAACACTGTCGCCTCACAGCAAGAAGGTCCAGGGTTCGATTCCCGCTTGGGGACCAGGTTTCCGCGTTGCCAGGTACCCAGGTGGGGTATCTCCCGGGCCTTTCTGTGTGGAGTTTGCATGTTCTCCCCGTGCTCGCAAGGGTTCCCCCCCCAGATAAGATAAACCCAATGGAAAAACATGCACAACAACAGATCGCTAACGCTGTGGCGTCCTTGACGAAGACGGACAGGAGCACTTGGATTGGTCCTCTGGCGCGGCTCACATTGACGCCTGTCTGCACCCGGCTGCCCTTGGGGGGGAAGGACGACGGGATGGGTTAATCGCAGAGATGAATCGCATCGGCGATCCTACAGAGACAATGCATGTGTGTGTTCCGGTGTGTGTGTGTGTGTTGAGGATAATTGCATGCCAATTAAAAACCTCTGAGCAGGTCCTGCATTATTATTATTATTATTATTATTATTATTATTATTATTATTATTATTATTATTATTATTATTATTATTATTATTATTATTATTATTATTATTATTATTATTATTATTATTATTATTATTATTATTATTATTATTATTATTATTATTATTATTATTATTATTATTATTATTATTATTATTATTATTATTATTATTATTATTATTATTATTATTATTATTATTATTATTATTATTATTATTATTATTATTATTATTATTATTATTATTATTATTATTATTATTATTATTATTATTATTATTATTATTATTATTATTATTATTATTATTAAACTTAATAAAACTGTTGCTTCACAACAGAAAAAAGGCAGGAAAATTTGCACATAAAGTGCAAATCACAGTTTTTCACATTAGGATCCCAACATCCCAACAGGCCACCTTGTTTATGGTTTGATTCAGTTTTAAAAATAGACAATAATAAAAAGAGTAAGATAGAATAGACAGAGTAAAATAGTGCAATAAGTAGTAGAATAGAATAGACATGAGCACATAAAGTGCAGACATAGAAAATCAGTATATATTTTTTTACAGTACAATAAAATAGTTCTGGATAGTTTAAAGTTGTCTTTACCTTCTCTGTTTGGCATCCACAGTTTAAAACCTGACAGTCTTCCCTCCTGTTTGATACCCACTTTGACCCTTCGAACCTCCTGCTCAGGGCAAACCTCCCTCTCAGGGTGCAGTTCCCTCTCTCAGGGCATAATTCTAGGCCTGGATCCTACACAGTTTTAAAGCCTGACAGTCTTTCTATAATAATACTTTCACCAAAGATCATTATTGCTCATTGGTCAGCATCTGCATTTTCCTATCTCCTCTCATTCTACGCTTAAAATGACATTTGCCCTACAAGCAATATTATTCATAGGCATACCTTGGCATTTCTATCCCTGTCTGGCACGGCACTGAATGGGTTGAGAACCTCTGGCAACAGTTACAGACCTATAGCCATGTAAGACCATAGAGGGGAGGATTTTAACAGTCGGAAATGAACCCGATCTAACCAGCAGAGGGAGCCTCATAATAACCAACAGAGTGATTTGAATTGTTCCTTCTATGGCTGTCAGAACATAATGTGGTTTAATGATAACATGAAAGTAGGCAGTAGTGGCTTCATATAGCCACACAGTGGTGACAACAGTGTCATGATGGCTCCATATATGCTGTCCGACAGTTTGAGAAAGTATGTCATGTTTGGGAGATTTATGTTCAACATTAACTATTCATATTCAAGTGGTATTCAAACACTTTCTAAATGTATACATAGATATATGTAAAAAAAATAAATAAAAAAATTCTTTCTGTAAAACATTTTAAGACAGGATTAATGGTGAATAAGGCCTACAGCTGTTTGATTGACATTAGGCATCGTAGACAAATGGTTGACAATCAATTATAAGCATGACAGTATGAATAATGCTGACCGACAGGGTATTCAAGTTTGATTTCATTCCTTTAATAGTACATGTGCACATTTAAACATGCAATTATGCTACAGTAGATAAGTATTTTCCAGATTTGCCAGCTCCGTGATAAATATCTCCAACACAACATGGGTAGAAAACACTTAACGGTGTGAGGATCTCGCACAGTCCCTTAATTACCTGCCAACGGCAAGTCTGTGGATCATCGTGAATTCTGTTTTCACAAGTAACTGAATCGGATTATAAGATTTCAACCTGTGTTGCTCACTGTAAAGAGCCTCCTTAACAGATTATTGGCCTTATGGAGTTACATTAAAATGACAGGCCTGAATATGAGAGGCAAGCGTATTGGTAATGAGTCTGTGGTGGAACCGGAGAGGTTAATCATGCATGTGGTAAAATATTCATGGTTGATACAAATTTATTGTTAAAACATTATTAATCAAATATAATTTAGATCAGGAGTTCAGTCAAGGACTTGACTTCCTCTGGCCTGGAGAAAGGATCAAGCACCCTCATTCTGTGAGCTCGCCTCTTAAGCTTTCTAGGAGAAAAGGGGGCGGGGGAGGGACCATAGATATATATAACTAGATGGTGCAAGGCAGAGTCTCCAGCGCAGTTCACCGGCGGCCATGTTGTCACAGTCAACTGTTCTGGTAAATTTTATGGTAGCTGGTGATACTCTTAACTCGCTGAAATCGTGACAGATTTGCAAACGGTTTGGTTTATTACAAACGTTATTAACGTGGCTATGATTCATGCTATCTATTCATGCTGATGCTTGGACATGTTGAAATTATTTTCATGGAAAGTCCATTATAAGTATGCAGTATGATAACTACATCTCTGACGTTTATAACAAACCAAACCGTTTGAAAATCGGTTGAAAATTTAACAAACTATGGTTATTTCAATAGTACATGCACCCATAGACTTTCATGTTATGAGTGGGCGTGCTGCCTGTGGCAAGATGGCCACCATGTGGCAACGTCGGTCTCCATTGGCCAGCAGGCGTCTCTACATTTCGTAGCCGCATTTCTGCAGACCCCTCTCTGATTGGTTGAACTCCATTTCTGCAGACCCCTCTCTGATTGGTTGAGCGAAGCCCCTCTATGATTGGTTGAGCGTCATGTGAGCGAAGCCCCTCTCTGATTGGTTTAGCTCGTCACGCGGTAAAAGGCGGATGTAATGTTATCATATCAAGAAGATAAGCAGAAATGTACTACCAGATTCGCGTATAACGTTATTTATTTCCCGTGACTTCGCGGTTTATTCACAACACAGCCAGCTGTTAGAAACTGTACATTGTAACATTATATAACATAACGTTATGTTATTTCGTGGTTATTTCGCGGTTTATTCACATAACGTTATATTGTTTACACTGTCTTTCTTCTATTATAACCCTCCCAAATCATATTCAGAAAGTATCACAGAGACTTCTATTGACCAAGGAATTAGTTATTATTTCGCGGTTTATTCACATAACGTTATATTGTTCACTGTCTTTCTTCTATAACCCTCCCAAATCATATTCAGAAAGTATCAGAGACTTCTATTGACCAAGGAATTAGAACTTCGCGGTTTATTCACATAACGTTATATTGTTTACACTGTCTTTCTTCTATTATAACCCTCCCAAATCATATTCAGAAAGTATCACAGAGACCAGGCACGTGCACACATAGAGCCCAAGGGGTGCTTGAGCACCTGCCTTTTTGAGCCTCATAAAAAAAGTGCCCTTTTTGAAAAATTTTAATTTAAATAAATTCGTTACGCATATAGACTGCCCTTCCAACTAAAAATGTCAGGATAGAATCAAAATATTAGGTAAAGAGAGAGAGATGCCCCATATTCCATTGCATTTTGCACGGCCTCCTCAGCGTGCCTCTCCGCGGACCTATATTTTATGCATAGCGTGGGTGGTGATGATAAGATAAGATAAGATAAGATATTCCTTTATTGATCCCCTTGGGGAAATTCAGGCATCATAGCAGCATGGGGGGGAGGGGGGGGAGGGTACAGGTAGTAAAACAACACAGTATACAGGTAGTAAAAGACAACACAGGCAGTGTAAACAATTTGATCAATATGGTCAATATAATTTACTATCTGACTAGCTGAGGAATATTCACATTATTCACAGTGTCACATGAGGTGCAGTATGCAAGAGGTAGTGTTATAATAATTTACTATCTACTGAGTATACATTAATCAAAGTACCAGGGTAGTCTACTTTGTCCCCCTTGGGTTCCTATAAGTCCCAGGTCAATGTCTGGTAGCAGTCGCTGTCGCTGCCCCCTGTTGTGGGGCCTGGAGGCTGCTAGTCGCTGCCCACTGTTGTGGAGCCTGATGGCCGCTGGTATGAAGGACTGTCCGAGGCGGTTAGTTGAGTGTCGGGGGGGGATGAGTCTGTGGCTGAACGAGCTTCTCATCTTGACTAGCTCGTCGTAGAGGGGGTGGTAGGGGTTCTCCATGATGGCATCCAGCTTCCTTATCATCCCCCTCTCTACCATCACCTCAAGTCTAGGTAGCTCGACTCCCACCACGGAGCTAGCCTTCCTCACCAGCTTGTTGAGCTTGTTGGTGTCCCTTGAGTTGATGTAGCCTCCCCAGCATGCCACAGCATAGAAGAGGATGCTGGCCACAACAGACTGGTAAAAAGACTGCAGCAGTTTGTTGCACACATTGAAGGACCTGAGTCTCCTCAGGAAGATGATGATGATGATGATAGAAACCGCTGTGGCGCATACAGTTGAATGCTGGTATTACACTCACTGAGGGACACGAAGAAGTCAAGTCCGATGGGATTTGGGAATCTCAAATACAAATCGGGATTGGAATAAAAAATGCATTTATATTAAACAATACAGAATATACAGCACTTCTTGGGGTCTGTAGGGTAACTAAGCACTTATTCCCTCCCCCCTGAACATTTATGGAGATGTATGGGCCTTTTAAGTCAGTGATAAAAGTGTCTTTCAAGGATAAGTGAGCTCCTGGACTGATTATTATAGTTCAATATTCAATATTTGATCACCAAAACCCCCCAAAAAGCATAAAAAGGTGGCCCCCCCGCCCGAAAAGGGCCCTTAAAAATCGGGCTTGTGCGCTACGCGCGCTCGGTTAAAACACACACAGGTATAGTGCCCTTTTCAGCCTTTGAGCACCTGCCCCTCTAAAGTCCTGTGCACGTCCCTGAGTGGGTGTGTATCTGTTAGTGGCTTGATGTGATGGAAATTAGTCAGAAGGATTACGACAAACATCTGTATCTCCAGTATGCACCCTCCCAACAAGTGATGATGTTTGGAGGGCGTGGAGGAGATGTATTATAGGACACGAGTGTCAGCTTCCTCATGGTTGCATTGATCCATTGGTGGACTGTTTCCAACATGGTGGACTTGATCACCTGCAGTGATGTAGACATCCTTGTCATCTGGGAACTGTCCATCTGTTAACAACTTATTTGACAGGAATGAGAAAATGTCTTGTTACACCTGGCGCAACTAACTCCTCCGTCAACAGAAATATCTCTACTTGACGTGTATTGTGTCTATCACAATAAAAGCTTTCCCATAGAGCTCTGCATGATGTTTGAAGTGCTGCATTCTCAGCTTATTTGCTGTCTTCTTCTGTGTTTTCTTCTCATGGAACAACAGTAAGTTATTTCGCTTGATCGGTGCTGTCAGAAGTCTGTCATTTGATTCAAGCACTCTTCCTGAAATTGTTGTACTGCTCTTGTCCCGTAGACTCGAGTTGATGGACAGATACGGCAGCAGCCGCAGACTCACACACCTTATTGTCTAATGTAACCAGGTCTTTACTGCCCTCCTTGGGATTCCCATTGCTCAGCAACACCTCCATCAGGTCTTTGCAGTGGCGGCTCGCCACTAGGGGCGCTCGAGCGCCACCCCCCCTGGTTAACCCTGGTTAAAAGAGAGAAGAATAAGAAATCTTTTTTTTAGTTTTAGTTTTATAGCCCTATAAATAATATAAACATGTTTAAAATGAATAATATTTACTCATTTTAAGTATGTTTGTGTTTACAATGCACAATATAACGTTAATATATCAAATATAAATAATCGTTTTCCTGAACAGGAAGTGACTCACTGTCTGATAGAGAATACGTTTTCCGTTACCGTAGCCGCATTTCTCCTAGCCGCATTTCTCTCGGGCTAGACGCAATAGCGCTTTGAGTGCGCGTGCACGCTGTGCACTGTTTCATCCAGGGAACAAAATAAGTACCAGCCAACCGCCAATGGCTGGTAAAAAATCTGCCTGGCTGGTAGTTTTTAAAATCTACCAGCCAAATGGCTGGTAAGTCAAAAAGTTAAGTTTGTTCCCTGAGAGCAGAGCTACACAGCAGTGCGCCTATTTTGCGAGCCGAAATAAGTCTGTGGTTTTTTCTTCTTCTCACAACGGGCCAAATGCATCTAACATGCATTGCATCGTCGCCATTCCTTTATGCCCACATCGCCCGAAATGAACGCTATGTTAGCGTAAGCTAACAAGCTAATCCTGATCAGCGGCAGAGCCATAGAGAACAGCAGACAGTGTGGACTGGGGAAAGGGAAATGGGGGGGGGGGGCACTCTCCCTTTCTCTGTGTGTGTGCGTGCGTTTGGAAAGACGATGAAGTCACTAGTCAGGACTCAGGAGAGGAGTATATTGTAGTAAACTGAGGATTACTGAGGATGCACAGATAATGTTGATATTCAAATATAAAAAGGTTTCGAGAGGAGTGGAAGTTTGAAGACAGACTAGACTACAATATGATGCGGGGGTGGTGAGTTGAAACAGTGTGTGTGTCCCCGACCCCACTTCTATGTTTCAATAAATTATTTGCATTTAAAACTATTAACGCTGACTCATTCCTTCAGTCCACTCAAAATTATGCTAATATTCCTTATGTTGTTTATGATATTAATTGAAAATAGCATATGAGAGTATTATATAGTAATAATAACACATGGCGATATACTAAAAAGCTATTTTAAATTTTTGGCTGGTAAAGAATCTGCCTGGCTGGTAGTTTTTAAAATCTACCAGCCAGATGGCTGGTAAGTCAAAAAGTTAATTTTGTTCCCTGGTTTCATCGCTGTATCCGTCGCAGCCAATCAGTGCGTAACGCGCTGTGCGTTGAAATATGATGTATTATGATGGAACACGGGCGCGTTTTGAAGCGGTCTGGCAAGCAGCGTCTATAATTTCCGTAGCCGCATTTCTCGGAGACGCTCTCTGATTGGCCGACGTCAGTTTTTTCCGTAGCCGCATTTCGTGGAGACGCTCTCTCTGATTGGCCAACGCCAGTTTCTGGTTAGTTACAGTAGATAGTCTCTATGCTAGCTGTTGTGTTGTTGTGATGCAGCTATTTGTCTTAGAGCGTGACGGCAAGTTCTTTCGACGGTTAAGCTTAGGCACTCTTTCAAAGTTGGTTAAGGTTAGAGTTTGTCTTAGAGCAGGGCGATAGGAACGCCAGGTAGTTTGCAGGCTGTTCGACAGGGAAATGGGCAAAGACACAGCTCTTCACTCACACAATACTTGTTGGCTAACAACAAGCTATATATGGATGCAGTGTGGACATGCATGGACATCAACACAGTCTGGACAGTGGAGTGGATATACTTTATCAAGCCCTTCTGCCTGCTGGACCACTGTGCGTTTCAACCTTATGTAGCAACCTGGAACATATGCCTATTGTCCAGATGTGCTGACTTGCCTTTTTATCTCCTCTGATACACCAAGACATTCTAATTAGTATCCGCTAATATTCTCTCGAACAATGATGCTCGCCCCTCCTTGTTCTACTCACTGGAATATGGATTATGAACAGGATTACTGAACCCTACTCTATCAGCCTCTTCCTTGTGACTAGTTGGCGGCGCCAGCAGGGGGCGGTGGCAGGCAGAGAGCGTACGAGAGAGACGGAGAAGGAAGTGGGCGGAAGTGCGAGGAAGCAGCCTCTTCGACATTGGACTTGGATCGGTTCGGTCGTGTCTGGAAGAGCCCCGTATTGAACTTGAGTATATTACGGGTTATCCTATGAATGTACTCGTAGTGGAGCCTTGCATGTTTCTCCCCTGAATATCCCTAGTGATATACCACGAGTTATCCTAGAACAAGAACGGTATAGCCGAGTTGGGCTTAAGTTAAAGTTATTCCCTCCAGCGAGGTGTCCCGCCAGCGTGGCATGAAGAGGACCGGTGTTTTAGAAACACCCTGCGTTATCATATATCCCGTTTAGCAGAAGGGCTGTTTGGGACCCAGAGTTTAGCTGCAGTGTGAGTGAAGGCAAGCTAGATCCGCGTGTCGACCCAGCACCAGCTCTACAACCCGTCCGCTCCGGCTGTCGGCAACCAGACCTGTACCCGGCTGCCTTCGGAGACCGACAGAGGTCGCTACCACCCAGCACACGCTCTCAGCCCAACACTGCCCTCTGCTCCAACCCCGACGAGAGCGGTCTACGCCATCTTGCCTTCAGAACGACGGTGGTGCGGCGAGGCCGCCATTTTGGATGAGTACAAATGAGCATCTATGCTCCGGGGCTATTACACCGTACCCAGTGTGGTGCAGCCTGCGGGCGAAGTTAACGTTGCTACTACAGTTCATAAGGGGAACCCCAAACAATATATGGCGGCATTAAGATAGGACTTTTGTAAGGTATTTGTGGGCCCACCCTTTTGATTTCTTTTCATTTTCTTTGAGTGTGATAATGTGTGTGTGTTTAATAATTTTTTCCCATCCAAATTAACCCTTTCCCTGTGGGGAAGTTACAGACCGGGTGCATTATAGATCAAGCCTTTTGGAGGTATTATTCTTGCCTTATAATTAAAGCCTGACCGAGGTATTATACAGGGCGACCCAGACGTGGGTGAGGAGTCAAACACCTTGCAGTATATTACCCCTGATACTAACCCAGAGGTGGGTGTATAAAATACGGGTTTAGGAGGTGTTGATTCACAAACGGAATTATAGTGGGACTTCGGTCTATGTAGTCATTATCATTAAATCATTGTAACTGACCAGTATAATAACAGTAAAGAATTGGATGGGGATTCTGTGTGTGTGTCCATTCCTGAGCCGTATTAACCCTTTTGGTGTGGGTAACATACAGTACATACTATTAATCCTTTCCTATTCAACCTTCCCTTTCCCACTGTAAGGTTTCTAGTGTCAACGAGGGAGGGTACTGCTTGCGGAGGGAACCAAGTTATTTATTTACAATTCAGTCACTAGGTGTGGGAGGGTGCTAGAGGAGTAATTGGGGGAAGTGAGAGCGTGTTGGGGAGTACTGCTGACCGCCCTGAAAGAGAGAGGAAGACCAGAGTACCGGACCAGGTTCGTAAATCCCAGGCCCCATCCACTCCCACTGCCAGCCTCCAGTTGACGCTCTCGACCCAAAGACGGAGGTGCAGCTAGCCAGAGTTCTACTGTGTCTCGCTACCCAGTGACTGTGCATACCCATTCCCACGAAGCAGGGATAATCCACCCTGCTACATTAACAACAAGGTAGAGTTGCGATATCTCTCTCTCTCTCTCTCTCTCTCTCTCTCTCTCTCTCTCTCTCTCTCTCTCTCTCTCTCTCACTCTCTCTCTGATTGTGTAGGGCATATTGGCTGCATTTGACTGACTGTGATCATATATTGATTGATGGCAATGGTGATAGTTGTACCTAATTAAATATTCGCCAATGCGTGGTACATGTTTGCAAAATGTTTGGTATAGCGCCCCCCATGGAGAAGAATGTATGGGCCGCCACTGGGTCTTTGGCATGGCGTTGACATTGGTGCTGAGATGCAGATCCTTTCTTGTGATGAGGACGTTCTTCACAATCATCGTTTGTTCTTCACAATCAACTGTTGTTTACAGTTCTCATATCTAACTCTAGTTCTCCACATATTTATTGTCTCATTGTGTGAAATATCATATATGCTCCAATCATGTTTCTTTTATTTTTATTCAATTACTCATTCATGAAAACCAGGGTACAGGCACCAACATCACCATTCTAGGTTCAATAAAATAAAAGTTATGAAGCGTAATTCGAAATAAATACAGAAATTGCAGCCATCTTTGATTTTTGCCATACCAGAATATTCAAAACATCAATATTTGAACTCCAGTTGATTCCTCACACAGTATTAACTTAAAATAGCAATACAAAATTATATTACACAGCAATTGTGTGAACATTAAGAAGTTTTTAAAGAATTCATGATGTGTCATTTATTTCGCAGTAGCACAAGTGACAGCTGTCAGAACTATGCCGGGCTAGCTTCTGACAGCTCGTAGTAATCAAACATTTATCAATGAAACCCCACACAGGGCGTCTCCTCTCAGCCCAACCCCAAAACCAACCTCCTTAAAGTGACAGTGCCCCATCAACACATGAAAACAATACCATGGGGAATTATGTCTCTATAGAACCCACTACAATATAAATATTATATTTATTAAGAAGGTTATTTATTTATTTGCATTTCAGATATTGATTGAAGAGGTGTGTTTCTATATGGGTGACATGTCCCCATACACAGGGCATTCGCATGCAGTCACCAGGTCTCCACAGTTTGCCTATATGGGTTCCATCCTAGAGGCAAATCTTTCCTGTGACAAAATGGCATCCAATGTAATAAAAAAAGTCAACCAACGAACTCGATTCTTGTACCGGATCTCCTCACTGGTAAACAAGAATACACTGAAGACTCTGGCAGGAGCACTCATTCAAGGGTACTACAACTATGCTTGTACCTCATGGTACCAAAGCACCTCAAAGGCGCTAAAAACAAAATTACAAACATCTCAAAACAAACTGGTCAGACTACTGCTTGACCTTACTCCTAGAACCCACCTCACCCCTGCCCACTTTGACAACCTAGGATGGCTTAGAGTAGACGACAGAGTACAGCAACTTGCAATGGGCCTGGTCTACAAGATACACTACGCGACCAAGGTATGCATAGCTGTCAACATTTCGATTTGAGAAAACGTGCACGTTTTAGCCCCGCCCCTTCTCCTGGCCCCGCCCCCTCAGCCCGCCCCCCTCCCACCCGGCCCCGCCCCCTCCCAATGGAGCTGCCTCGTCGCTGCCATCTGCTGGTCAAAACCTGTATGTACCCAGCCATTCGTTGTAGGGTAAACTTTTCCTACTTAGAGTGTAAATGCTATGTAAATTATGGTTTTGTTGAACATTTGTATTTCACAGGAGAGAAACTGTATTCAAAGAAAGCTATTAAAATAGTCTTTGAATCTAAATATACTTTCTTTGTGTTGATTTTACATTAATTCCATGATTTTACTCAAGTAAATATCTGTTACAAGCTTCGGTTTTATGTAGAAAAATGCTGTTTTTAATCTAGATTAATCTAGATTGATTACAGAAAATTGTGAGATTGATTAGTTAATTTTTTTTATCTATTGGCGGCGCTGGTGTATATATTATATATATATATGTATGTGTATATGTAATGTGTGTATATATGTCAGAGAATCAGCCCCTTGCGTCCTTAGTGTAAAGCATATGACATGGTGTATGTTTGTTCATTGATGTGACAGTGTCTGGCAACATACTATTGTTCTTTTTATTTCTTTGTGTTTGTGATTTGTCTTGATGTGTTTGTGAAACTATAAAAGCAATCAATCAATGTATTACCATAGTGTCTTTATACCTTCATCACTGTAGGCTACATATTAATACTACAACTCGTTAAAGCTATAAAAAAATACCTATGGTCATTAATTTAGCAGTGGGAATATCATTTTGGAACAGTGTGTGTCTACAGAGAAATGTGAGATAGAAAAAAAGCCAATGCGATTTTGTGTTTTTCCTCAATATCTCTGCAATGCCTGCGAGTTACCAGTAACTGTATTTGTCATACCATGACAATTCACGACAACTTTTAAAACGGATCAATTATTATTTATAAATCGCATTCAGGAAATTGGGCGTCAGAGTGAAGGAGGGGGACGCCGAGGCGCAGAGCAAACGGCTGTTCACCAAGACATTTACACATTCCTGCAGCACATACACCAGGGCTATTCAACTGGCGGCCCGCGGGCCAGATCCGGCCCGCGGGATGATTCTGACCGGCCCGCCAAAGATTACACGATAATAAAAAATAAAAAATAAAAAATTTAATATTTTTTTTTTTTTTTTTTTTTTTACTTTTTTCTTTTCATGTCAACGTTAACACGCACAATTGAGCCAAAAGTCATTCAATTAATGACAGATTTCATTGATAAATTGAGGGAAAACTTTGCAAGTCGATTTGATGAATTTGACATGTCCAGAGAATTGATGCATTTTGTGAGCAACCCATTTGCCAATGTAGCTGCTATTTCCACAAAAGGACAAGAGTTCCTTGCATCACTTCACATTGATGAAGGTCTCCTGCAACTTGAAATAATTGACATGCAAGCATCATCTGCTCTGAAGCAGGCACTTGAGAATGAATCCACCACAACATTTTGGATAAAGTGTATTCATGTCAAGACATTCCCCAAAATAAAAACGCTGGCAATATCTGTGCTAACAATGTTTGGCTCAACATACACCTGTGAATCCAGTTTCTCTCACATGAATGCCATTAAAACAAGCAACGTGCCTCCTTGACAAATGAGCATTTGCATCACTGTTTGCGGGTAGCCCTCACTTCCTATGAACCCTCTTTCTCTGCCATTGCCCAGTCAAAGAAGTGCAATCGCTCTCATTAGATGTGTGTATGTAGGCTAGGCCTGTCTGCCCCCCACCCCTCTGATGTTTGAGAGTTAAGAGTGGACAATAAGTGCTAATAAGATGCTGTGATTTGCTGTTGTTGCACAGACATGAAGCACTTTTTCATAAGCTCAGCTGCACTATAAATGTGTTTTTTTGTTCAAGTGTTGATGTTAGAATGTTCAGATGCACATCATGCACTTGTTTCTTTTTTATTTTATTTTTATATTGAAATGTTGAAGAGGAGATGTTGCAGTTGTTGCACAGTCATAAATGAAGCACTTTTTGCAGGAGATGTTGCAGATGTGGCACATAAATGAAGCACTTTTTTTGAAAAGTATACTACTTTTGCAATGTAGTTAAATAAAAGTTGTGAAAATGTGGTTGCGTGTTGTGTCAAGTGTACATATATTCATAGCACGGGGAGGCGCCGTGGCAGTCCGGCCCCTGGCCCCTTGGGTTTCTGACAATGTGGCCCCCTGAACAATTTAGTTGAATAGCCCTGACATACACAGTAACTTTGTATTGTTTTATCCACAGAAGATTTGCAAACCCTTTGTTCCAGAGACAAAAGCCACAGAGTGGGCAATCAAGAGACACTGGCTAAGTTGATTTGACACCCTCGGTGCCGCATCAGTCTCTCCCCTGAGCTCTGAGCAAATCCGCTCGCTGTTCTGTTCTTATTCTTCTTCGGCTCGCAACCGTCTCCCGGTCTGACTTCCTGTGATAACGGTCTAATCTACACTGCTGCCACCTGTCGTCACGGAGGAGAATTGCACCCATTTTGTAAAAAAATAAATAATAATAATTAGTACAAAATACGTACCAATCCGTGCGCCGTAAAGAGGCCGTGCAGAGGGTCGAAATACAGGAGAATCCCGGTAAAAACGTGCGTGTTGACAGCTATGGTACCCATGTACATGTCAAAATACGTCGAAATACAGGAGAATCCCGGTAAAAACGTGCGTGTTGACAGCTATGGTACCCATGTACTTGTCAAAATACTTCCCAAAGGTCAGTGAATACCACGATCACAACACCAGAGGGAGCTCCACAAATCATGTTAAACCCAGATTCGGCTCAAACAAGGGACTAAACACGTTTCGCAATTATGCCACATCAATGTGGAACGCCCTACCCAAAGCTGTAAAGGAATGTGAATCACTACCCACTTTCAAAAACACTCTCAAAAAACACCTAAGGGAGACTGCAATTCGAAACTGGCCACTGTAAATGTCCGAACACAACCCCCTCCCATGTACAGTAAATGACCAAGTATGGTCTTGTCAATATTCCAATGTACAGTGTTGTTTGTACAGTTGTACAAACAACCCAACCCCCCCCCCCCACCTACCCAATCCAATGTACAGTTTCTACGTCAAATGTATATACTTTTTTTTCTGGACTCTTTTTGTATCACAAACAGTACTGTATTTGCAAATCTGGTATGTCATAAATGTGTAGCAGTACTGTCTATCTGAATGTCATGTATGTCATATATGTTACGATTAATTGAAAATGGGGGACCCTGATGTAAACAAGACGAAAGTCTTTCTCTGGTCTGCATCCCCTTAACAATTGTATGTATTGAGCTGTACTGTACTGTACCCATTCTGCAATCTGTTAATAAAGTTTTCAATCAATCAATCAAAACAGAGTTGGTGAATGTATACATTTATTGGGAGATTCATCTGTTTTCCCACATGGAAAAACATGGTGGTGTAGTCAGGCATGCAGTCGTGCACAAACACGGTTAAACGCCGTTTAGGTATAGGTCACTGAGGCAGAAGTGCGCGCGGATGTGCACGAGTGCACACAAAAATGCGTCGCGCCGGCCGGCACTTATCACCTAGACTTTGCATAATAATAGGATACCGATAGGCGATAGCATAACAACGGACTCCTCTCCTCCACTACCACCTCTCCACCAGCGTCAATGAGTCCTGAAGGAAACTGTCCTTTTGTAAACTAACTAAGTTACATTGTTAATTTAGTTTGTATTTACTTTTCTAGTTTAAGTTAATTCAATTAAAGAAATTGTAACTACAATTACATTTAAAACATTTATGCATAATAATCATCTGTTCTGTGAGCAACCGAGGGAACATGTATGCACGTGGCGTTTGGGCATTCCCCATATTTTTTTTTTATCAAATTTTTTTATTATTACTTACATGAAACAAGACAACACATTAATCACAATCACAATACACAGAACTTCACAGGAAAATAACAAAAACAATAATAATACAGAATATAACAATTTATAAATTATAAAGACAAAAAGAAAAGAAAACAGAGTTCAACCTTTTTAAATTTAAATTCAAAATTCCAGGGGTACTATCTAATAGATGACCAAATAGCGAAGAACTAGCTAAACAGCTGCCCCCCAATAAAATCCCTAGTTAAATTCAAGACATCACAAAAGACAAGACAGACAAGACATTTCCTCCTCCCCCTCCCACGAGACCGCCGGACTCCCCCGAACAAGCACCCCAACCCCGCTCAGCCGCACACGGCGGTCCTGACCTTCTCAGCTGCTGCGAACCATAGGTCAATCCCAGCCTGCCCCACCCCAATCACCCGCGCCGTGGATATCTCAAGATAAATCACATCCAACAGTGTTAGGGACCAGTTAATCACTGTGAGCTTCTCAGGCTCCTTCCATCTCATTGCTATAAGCTTCTTCGCTGCTGTGACGCCCGCTAGGACAACCCTTTTCAGTTGTACGGACGCGGGTAGTGTTGTTATATCGTTCAGGAGTAGCGTAACAGCTGTGAATGGGATAGTTAAGCCACACAGATCTGAAAGTTTGTCCGCTATTGACCTCCAGAAGCGGGCCACTGGTGGGCAATCCCAATACATATGCATATAAGTGCCAGTGGCCTTTTGAGAGCACAAAGTGCACCGAGAGTCGGTTATCAGTCCCATAGCAAATAGCTTCCTAGGTGTAAGATAGTCCTATGAATATAATTAAAATTAATTTGCTGGTGATTGGGGTTGCGGGAAGACAATGCCACATTTGCCCAAACATCATCCCAGTCAAACTCGGGGTCCAACTCCGGGATATCCACACGCCAGATTGTATCCAATGATACATTTTTATACATGGATTGAATTAAGAGCGTATAAAAGTCTGAGACAAACCCTCTGGAGGTCGTCCTGTCCACTATGAGCCTGAGGAAGGGGTGTGGTTGCAAAGCCTGAGCCCACGGCACGCCATGCGCCCTCAGCGCTGACCTTAGTTGAAGGTAAAGAAAGAAGGACTCGCCGGGAAGATCATAAAATTCTCTTAAGTCCTGAAACGCATGGAGGCCGTACTTATCATAAATATCCTCTAGAGTATGAACCCCCCTCCTTTGCCATTGAGGAATATTAACCGGCTTGTGCCCAACAAGTAATTGCTGGTTATTAAAAATTGGAGAGTCCAGGTGCCATGGGCATTTAACCCCACACGACTTCTGTACATTACGCCACGTCTGGATCACGTGAGTTATGATCTGTCCATACCTCAGTCGGCATTTTGAAATAGGGACAGTGGAGTACACCACATCCTGCAATCTTAGCGGTGAGACCGCCGCCGCTTCTAAGGAGCGCCAAGAACAGCATCCACAGGGTCTAGCCAGCACATCAGAGGTCTCAGTGAAAAGGACCAGAAATAAAGCTTAAAATCAGGGATTGCGAGGCCCCCATCTTGTTTCCTACGTTGAGTAGTAGCTCTTTTGATTCTCGGGCGTTTGTTATTCCAGATAAACTTAGATACCATCGATTGTACCTTGCGCCAGTGGTCTATTGGAGGGGGCAGGGGGAGCATTGAGCTAACAAAATTTATCCTAGGCAGGACATTCATTTTGATTATGGAAGCTCGGGCTTGTAAGGAGTTAGGAAGGGACGACCATCTGTCTAGATCCTGGCGTATTTTATCATAAGTACCCGTGAAGTTGTACTTAGTAGTTTGACTCAGCGTGGGGAATATCTCTATACCTACGTATTTAAAATGTTCCACTATGGGGATATCAGCTGGTAGTCGCACCGCCTTGGCCAGCTCATTAAGAGGTAGGCAGGCTGATTTGTTCCAGTTAATCTTAAAGCCTGACAATTTACCAAAGTCGTCGATTATTCCCAATAATTTTGTGGCCGACCGGGAAGGGTCATCCATAAAAATCAGTAGGTCATTTGCCTGTCAGTATCATTGCCGACGGCGAGGCATACAGGACTTTAATCATATGAATAAAATTCTTTCCAAGACCCATGACCTCAAGTACCTTCCACAGGTATGCCCATTCTAGTCTGTCAAACACCTTCATGGCATCCAAAGACAGAACTGTGGACGGAGCTGTATTGTCTTTACTGTTATCGACTACATGCAACAGCCTCCTAAGATTATCTGCAGCCAGGCGCCCCGGGATAAAACCAGTTTGATCGCAGTGTACCAATACCGTCATAAATATCTGCAGGCGGCCGGCCAGCACCTTGGCAAACACTTTTAAATCGGCCCCGAGAAGACTCAAGGGCCTATAGCTACCACAATCATTGGGATATTTGTCCTTCTTGAGAAGTAAAGAAATCAATGCCATGTTGACATCTCTTGAGAACTCCCCTTGTTCGATAGCGTAATTGATCATATCGAGCATCAATGGACCCAGTTGGTCCCAGAAAGCTAAATACACCTCGGGTGGAATACCATCCCAGCCTGGTGCCTTACCCCTCTGCATTTCAGCAATCGTCTCCCTTAGTTCCATAAGAGTGATCGGTTTCCCCAGTTCCTTAGCCTCTTCCTCAGAAATGTGGGGTATCTCAAGCCCGCCAATGAACGATTCAAATTTAGAGTCGTCGAGATTAACCCCTGAGCTATATAACTGTGAGTAAAACTCTTTAAAAGTGTCGTTGATCTTTTTAGAATCAGTAGTGACTGTACCCTGTCGCGTCTTGATCGAGGGGATATCCGAGAAATTATCATTCGAGCGTATTTTCATTGCCAATAGATGGCTAGGCCTGGAGCCTTGAAAGTAGTAATTTTGCCTTGTCCTATGTATTAAGAACTCAGACTGTTGTTTAAGTATGGAGTTTATTTCTTTCTTGACTATCTTACATTGTGTGTTTAGTCGTTCACTATAGTTAGTTTGCAAAGATGCGTATAGGCCCGCATATAATGTTTCCAGTCCTTCTAGTTTTTTTGACCGGGATTTACGCAAATTGGAGGCGAAAAGTGTGACATGACCCCTGATAAATCCTTTCAATGCGTTCCATAGGACCCTGGGATCATCGACCGTGCCAACATTGATCTGCAAGAATTCAGCTAGTTTACTCCTGAACTCAGAACAGAAATCATCGTTCTTTAATAAGGTTGAGTTAAAACGCCACCTGGGAGCTCTCGTGGAGAGCCTGCCAAAGGTTGCCACAAGGAAAATCCCCTTGTGGTCCGAGAGAGCCAGGGGAACCAATGAGACGTCGAAACTATTAAACATATTAGGGGACGCGAATGCATAGTCTATTCGAGAGAAGGTTTTGTGTCTGGCCGACAGGTGAGAGTAATCCTTTAGGGTGGGATTGGATAAGCGCCATAGGTCTGCGAGCCCCGTGTCCTGGGCCCACATCCTGAGGGCCTTAGAGGACAGTTTTTGGTTGCTTGTTTCAGAGGACCCGGACCTATCCATCTCCGCATCCCAGCACGCATTAAAATCGCCACCCACAATGAGAGCGTATCCAGTAAGTTCCAACATATTCTTCGTGATTGTATTATAGAACGCTGAATCAAATGTGTTAGGGGCATACAATGCTATTATTGCCATCTTCCTATGAGAGAACTCAACTTTTGCTATAGTAATCCTTCCCACTGTGTCCGACCACACATCCAAGACTTTGATATCAAGGTTACGTCTTGTAACTATGACGACTCCTTTCGTCGTATCATCGGCTGAGGATGAGGAGATAACGTGATATTGTCGATTTGCTAGCCTTGACACATCACCCACCAATAAATGCGTCTCACTAAGGAGAGCAATGTCAATATTTCTTCTCTTCAATAACCAAAGGACACTGGCACGCTTGTGTGGGGCGTTAAGACCCCCTGCGTTCCAAATTAAAATATTCAATTTAGCCATGGTCGAATTTGTCTAAATGCGTAAAGAACATACCAGTGCAGCCAGGCTGAGTACAGAGGCGCTGATCCAGGCGGGCCCAGACGGTCAATCCCAGGAGTTCAGAGGAGGAACAATTACACACATATAAGACAACAGTACATAAAACACAGAAAAATACCACCCCAGTTACAACCCCCCCTCCTTCTACTCTAAACCCTAACCCACCCGTCCTATTATTAACCCTCCTATACCCACTCTCCAATCCCCTCCCTATGCCCCATCCACTAAGGATGGTCATCTTCCTATCATTTCCCACTGGAGTCATGGATCCAATAAGACGCTCTCCACTCCGACCCCCCTCTAGATAAACCCCTGATTAAACCCCTACTAGTCCAATAAACACAAATAAAATAAAAATTAAATTCAATAAAGATATCGGTCGAAAACCACCGTGAGCCTTGGCCCTAACATGAGACAACTATAATGGAAAAAATAGCCATTATTATATAATAACTCAACATCAACCATGTAACCATCTACTTCCGAGTCTGCATATTAATGTCGCAATGTTATAGCATAAATGGATAAAGGAAAATTCAAAACAAAATTAAATTAAAGCATACCAGCAGATAGTCTAAGGCAGGATCGGATCACAGTTAAATTGCGCAAACAGATGTCATTTAAACAGCGACAATAAGAAGAAAAGGAAAAAAGGGTTATGGTCAAAGTGCATGCATGTAACAGCCCCTCTGGTCAGGCCCAATGGCTGGAATGACATAACCTATGTAAGAATAGAATTAAACACCTTCATTAACCCGGGGATAGTAATAAGCTATACCTGCCACAACCTGTTATCATATATTGTATATATATATATTCAACCGACCTTCTACTACTGGAGCCCAAAGCTCAAAACAGCCTGGATATAAAAATAAAAGCATACAAGAAGTTAGTTAAGGACCCGATCACCGTTGAATTGTGCAAACCGACTTAAACAGCAACAACAACCAAAATACGTAAACATTAACGGGTCTCGAATGTCTCGGCGCGGGCGATAGACACAGCCTGCTAGCTAGCTCGAGGCTAGCGCGTAAGCTAGTGATGAATCCGGCTAGCACGTTAGAATCTGTTATGTACATTGTTCAGCTAGCTCGCTAGCTTTCATAGAGGCGACACACACGTACGACCATGTGGTCAGCATTAGCAAGTAACAGAAGTCATTGGGATGCTGTTGGGGAAAATGTGTATGGGGTGGACTAGTTTAATATAGGTCAACTAGCAGTGCTGAAAGACGGTCTGGCTGACGTTCTTAAAACAACTTGGACAGAGGGACATTTCAGTACGGCACGTTGTGTGCTGGTAATCTCGGACATCGTATCGCTTTCATATCTTGTTCTTTTCTCTCTTTCATACACACACAGACACAGGCACAGCACACACACACAGACACACGGACACACACATACACAGCACACACACACAGACACAGCACACACACACAGACACACGGACACACACATACACAGCACACACACACAGACACAGCACACACACACAGACACACAGACACACACAGTCACACAGACACACACACACACACACACAGACACACACAGTCGCACAGACATACACACCGACACACACACACACACACACATTCCCTGTGACACAATACACACATACAATACACATACGTCTGTACGCAGACGCACACACACACAGACACACACACACATACACACACACACACACACACATCTCACTCTCTCTTCAATGTTCTTAAATGTTTTACATCATATCGTGTGTGGACATCATATCTTGTTTATCTCTCTTCATGTTCTTAATGTTCTTATCTCTCTCCGATGTTAAATCTACGTATCATCTTAATGTACGTCATGTCAGATCTGACATGATATGATACGTCATCATATCTGTCATGGGGGGGCAGGACTGAGAGGGGATTTAGGGGACAGGCAGAGGGATTGAGAGTAGAGTGTTTTTTGTTCAAGCTGTGGTGATCCTCTGCTCGACCCATAGCTCTTGCTGTTAAGAACTTCTTTTCTTAAATAAATTACCTACTTGTTACAATTGGAAATATCGTCTCCTGCTGTGTTAAACAACCTTCAGCCACAACATTTGGTGACCCTTGACCTGTAGATCGCTCCACCAGGCCTTTTCATACGGCCAGTTCCTGGAATCTCCCGTAAACATTCTGCCGGTTGTCGACAAAAAAAGGTAAGCGTTGGGCTTGTTATATAAATATCCGTCAGAGTTTCTGCGGGAGGAGAAAGTGAGCTGGTTGTGTGAACTGGTTTTCTGGATGGACGGCTAAAAAGAATACGACTGATGAGGTGTTTACACTGGGGCGATTCCTCTTTTAACAGGCTATAAGTACGCCACTAATCAATTTTAATTGCATGTTTTCGACCTCTGGTCAAATTTTTCTCCATCTCTTCAAACCTCTCCCCGACCCTTTTCCCTGATTTCTTAACGACACTCTCCACATACACACATAACTGTGCCTTCTGTCCTCCGTAGATAAGACTCTCAATTTTCAAAAACAAAAACCGGTACCTCTGCTGTTATTCAAAACACACTATCACAGCTGGCATTCTCTGTGTCAAACACTATTGTTCGTTTTCTTATTGGCTTGTGAGGTTGTTGCTACAGAGAGGCTAGCTGTCCTACACACACACACACACACACACAAAGTCACACATACAATACACACACACACACACACGCACACACACACACAGTCACACACACGTACACACACACAGTCACACACACGCACACACACACAGTCACACATATAAACACACATACACAGACACACACGTCTGTACACAGACGCACACACACACAGACACACACACACATACACACACACACACACACAAACACACATACACACACACACATCTCACTAAATCTTTATCTCTCTCTCTCTCTCTCTCTCTCTCTCTCTCTCTCTCTCTCTCTCTCTCTCTCTCTCTCTCTCTCTCTCTCTCTCTCTCTCTCTCTCTCTCTCCTGGGTTTGCTCTCTTGGGTTTGCTGACCCCTGGTGGTAGAAAACACACACACACACAACCACACACACACACATACACAGTCACACACACACACACACAGACACACACACACACACACACACACACATAGACACACACACAAACACACACACATTCCTGTGTCCCGGTAGACAGCGGGTTGTGTCACACACACACACATACACAGTCACACACACACACACACAATCACACATACAATACACACACACACACACACACACACACACACACACACACACACACACACACACACAGTCACACACACACACACACACACAGTCACACACACACACAGACACACACACACACACACACACACACACATAGACACACACACACACACACACACATTCCTGTGTCCCGGTAGACAGCGGGTTGTGACGCACACACACACAGTCACACACACACGGTCACACACACACACACACACACAATCACACACAAACACACACACACACCGACACACACACAGACACACACACACACATAGACA
Source organism: Notolepis coatsorum (assembly GCF_963971535.1). NCBI lineage: Eukaryota > Metazoa > Chordata > Actinopteri > Aulopiformes > Paralepididae > Notolepis > Notolepis coatsorum. The sequence goes on along the minus strand of NC_140169.1, from coordinate 133,610,506 downwards.
CACACACACACACACACACATTCCTGTGTCCCGGTAGACAGCGGGTTGTGACACACACACACACCGACACACACACACACACACACACATTCCTGTGTCCCGGTAGACAGCGGGTTGTGACGCACACACACACAGTCACACACACACGGTCACACACACACACACACACACAATCACACACAAACACACACACACACCGACACACACACAGACACACACACACACATAGACACACACACACACACACACACATTCCTGTGTCCCGGTAGACAGCGGGTTGTGACACACACACACACCGACACACACACACACACACACACATTCCTGTGTCCCGGTAGACAGCGGGTTGTGACGCACACACACACAGTCACACACACACGGTCACACACACACACACACAATCACACACAAACACACACACACACCGACACACACACAGACACACACACACACATAGACACACACACACACACACACACATTCCTGTGTCCCGGTAGACAGCGGGTTGTGACACACACACACACCGACACACACACACACACACACACATTCCTGTGTCCTGGTAGACAGCGGGTGGTGACGCACACACACACAGTCACACACACACGGTCACACACACACACACACACACAATCACACACAAACACACACACACACCGACACACACACAGACACACACACACACACACATATTCCTGTGTCCCGGTAGACAGCGGGTTGTGACGCACACACACACAGTCACACACACACAGTCACACACACACACACACACAATCACACACAAACACACACACACAATCACACACAAACACACACACACACCGACACACACACAGACACACACACACACACACACATTCCTGTGTCCCGGTAGACAGCGGGTTGTGACGCACACACACACAGTCACACACACACAGTCACACACACACACACACACAATCACACACAAACACACACACACACCGACATACACACATACACACACACACACAGACACACACACCGACATACACACAGACACACACACACACACACACACACACAGTCACACACAGACACAGACACACCGAGTTGTAGTAGCGTTGTAGAGTAGTAGATCTAGGTTAACTGTGTCCTGGGGTAGTTGTAGAGTAGTAGATCTAGGTTAACTGTGTCCTGGGGTAGTTGTAGAGTAGTAGATCTAGGTTAACTGTGTCCTGGAGTGGTAGTTGTAGAGTAGTAGATCTAGGTTAACTGTGTCCTGGAGTGGTAGTTGTAGAGTAGTAGTAGCTGAAGTACAACCACACACACACACACACAACACAATAAACACATATACACACTAGACAACGATGCATACAGCAGAGGACATACTGTTAGACCGGAACCCGCTGATAAAGAACCTAATTCTCAAGGTTGGTGTCCGGTGGCAGAGGCGTACAAAGGCCGGGGACACAAAATGGCCTTCCGGAGGTACTTTTGATCTCGACGTATGCGAAGAGATGAATGTAATGATTCGTAACCACAAGCCAGGCGACAACAGCAAAAAGAGGTTGAAAAAGAGGACAGAAGAGTTGGGGGTAATGAAGCTCTACGCCCAGAAGGGGAGAGCATACAGGCAGGAAGCTTTAGCGCTAAATCAGAGAGAGACGGATATAGGGAAACCAACATCCCCACCTTATGTCACGCAATTGCCGGTGGGCACTGTGACAATAAGAGGAGAATATGAGGAGACGGAATTAGGGACCCCCGCTAGGTCAGAAACCCCCGCTAGGTCAGAAACCTCCGCTAGATCAGAGACCTCCCTTAGGTGAGATACCCCCCCCAAACTGACCCCGCAGGATCTCTATCCGAAAGTCCTGGCGGCATATGGCGAGACAGTACGTCGGAAGTTGTATGATGCAGAGGAAGAGGAGGTAGAGAACCTGGGCAGGCAGAGGGAGGGAGTCGGGGGGAAGATAGAGGAAGAGGCCCGTCAAAATATGGCACAGCAGACATCAGGGAAACACGGAGCGTGTGGCCACACTAAACTGTTGAATGAGGAGGAAGATGAGAATGACACAAAACCAGGACAGGAGAAAGGAAACATTACAGGAACCCTGACTTTCGCCCCTACATTCGTGGGAAGTGTGACAAGCACAGGCCAGTTTCCCCTGCTAATAAAGGGGAACGATATCTTTCACATGCCATGGTCACCTCTAGACATCGATGGTTTAATAGTAAGACTACCGGACCTTTCAGAAGGAGCCTCCAGGTGGATCACGCAGTTTGAGGAAAATACGTCATCTTTTCTGCTAGCAGTGGGTGACGTCAAATCCCTGTTGACGCGTTTGCTAGGAGTTGGTGCCTGCCGGGACATCATGGGTGATACATCGATGCGAGTGGCATGCGACACGCAGGCCCATGATGGAGACATATTCAACGCGCATAGAGCGGCGTTGTGGTACAAACTCAGGAATCAATATCCATCACGTATTAATCCGGCAAAACTGGCAGGCAACCCCATAATGGAGACGGAAGGGCCTGGCGCCTATGTGAACAAAGTACTGAAGGAGTGGAGAGGTGAGCTAGGACACAACCCAGAAATTGACCCGTTGCAGAGAGCGATGTTTAGAGAAAGTGTGATGAGAGGGCTTCCAGAGGTGGTTAAGAATAGACTGGAAGACGTGGTGGGGTTAATGGACATGACTTATCCTTTGTTCTGTGCACATGTAACACATAGTGTGGAGAAGCAAAGGGCTCAGGAGCAGAAAGTCAGGGATCAGGATAGAAATGACGCAAGGAAGTTAACTCAGCAACAACTGCAGCCCCAAAGGAGGTTGCAGGCAGTAATGGTGTCATCTGCTACCTCTCCACCCATGCAGGACCAGGGACCCCCGCCTGCACCTCAGGTAGTGAGAAGTTATGGCTATAGTTCACAGAACCAGGCGTCCAGGCGGCAGGCAGGGAATGGGCAATCAGGCCCACGGTTTACACAGGGACCGGGGAACGAACAACAGTTTCCCCGTTTCCACTGTTGGAACTGCGGCATGCAGGGACACAGGGAAATGAGATGTAGGCAACCATACCGTCCCGGCTCGGAGTATGGAAGACCCGTGCGCCAGGGGGAGTCACAAGGGCCCCACGACCAGGGGGAGACAGGAGGGCCCCGAAACCAGGGGGGTAATCACTAGGGGTGCCCAGAGAATGCGACGGGGGGAAATCAAATGATTGTGGTTTCCAAGGGAGCTGAGCAAGAACCTATTCTGCAGGTCCTAGTGGAGGGCAAATTAACAGAGATGATGGCAGACACTGGAGCAGGTTTTTCCTGCATAAAGCAAAAATACGCCGCTCACTTACCCCAGTCTGGACAGTATGTTCGGACGGTCGGATTCTCGGGAAAAACACAATTAATACCCACATCAGATCCAATCTCTATGACGTATAACAACAAGACCATAACAATACCTGTATTAATTTCGGACAGCACCCCGCGCAATCTCTTGGGACGAGATGCAATGTGTAAACTAGGCTGTAAAATCCTATGTACGCCCGAGGGGATTCAAATTGAACAAGACGTGTACCAAATGATGCTACAAGGGACGGGGGAGAAAGAGGCCACTGTGTTCTGGCTGGGCAACATAGATGCAGAGCTGCAAAGGGTCTGTGCCCCCTGGGAGCCATTTCTGAAAACCCAACTGCCTCAGTCTAGACAAACAAACATGGAGGCACATTGCACACTACAATATTTGACGAATAGTGACCTAGTTAGGAACAAGGCATGGTTGCAGGGACAGCCCGAGCAGGTGCAGATTAACTCATCTACGATAATTGTAGGGAGACAGGGCGCGGCGTTGAGGGTTAACACGGGTAAGTATCTACGGGAACAACATAGACTAAGAGACGCCGCCCCACACATCACTCTGAGAATAAATCCTGGTTACGAATCCGAACATCTAGGTTCAATGATACAGGAATCCGAGACTCAAAGGTGGGTCTCCACGGAATCTCCGCTAATTTGGAACAGCGCAGATGGGAGTTTCATAAAAATAATGATTTCCTTTTCAGTTTTGGCAAAACCGCAAGTAATCAGATTACCAGGAGACCCTTGCGTTATTCCAGAGGCGGATGCTTTGCTGGAACAGGACATGTTGGCGCGCACCCCGGAACGGTTGTGGTCAAAACACGACACAGATGTGGGTCTAATATTGTCGGCACAGCCAGTGAAGGTCAGGTTAAAGAAGGGTTGTAGACCACCCTTTATCAGACAGTATACAATGAAGCCAGAGTCGGAGGAAGCTATATCACATCAGATTGAGGGACTGTTAAAGGGGGGAGTGCTCGTCCCTTTCAAATCCAGATGTAATACACCTATCCACCCAGTGCTAAAGGCGGACAGGGCTAGGTACAGACTGGTACACGATTTGAGGGCGGTGAACGACGTGGTGTCTGGACCAGAGGCGGAAGTCGCTAATCCACACACCCTCCTGACAAACATCCCGAGTAGCTCGCAGTACTATACGGTCATTGATCTCACGCAGGCATTCTTCAGTGTTCCATTGGAAAAAGAGTCTCAGTATCTGTTTGCTTTTACCCACAGGGGGAAACAATACTCTTACACCCGGTTGCCACAAGGGTTCGCGCACTCGCCGCATTACTTCTCGAAGGCGCTCAAGGAAGACTTGCAAGGAGTGTGCGACACACTACTCAGCACGGTTTTACTGTATGCAGATGACATTCTAATCTGCTCGGATACACGTCAGCAGTGCCATGAGGACTCCATCAAAGTTTTGAGTGGATTAGCCGTGGGAGGCCACAAGGCATCCCGTTCAAAACTGCAGTACTGCCAGCCAAAAGTTGAGTACTTGTCTCGCGTCATTCAAAAGGGCATAAAAAACATCTCACCCACGCAACTCGAAGCTGTATCCAAGGCACCTAGGCCATTGACGGTCCGACAGATGATGACGTTTTTAGGGATGACTGGGTACAGCTCTGAGTGGGTGGAGGACTATACGATAGCGACAGCGCCGTTGAGGATGATGATAAAAGAGGCGGGTACAGACAAGCTTCGCGCTCCCTTGACATGGACCGAGGAGGGGGAGGACGCGTTCATAAACATTAAGCGTCTGTTGTTACAGGCCCCTGCCCTGGCGCTGCCGGATTATGAGAAGTGTTTCCACCTATTCGTCTCACATAGAGCGCAGCATGCGACAGCTGTCCTGACTCAAACACAGGGGGGGAGTGGGAAAAAACAACCGATAGCATATTACTCTAGAGCTCTTTCGCCGGTGGAGCAGGGTCTGCCACCTTGTTATCAGGCCCTGGCCGCAGCACATTTGATGTATGAGAAGGCAACGGCCATGACAATGGGATATGACATTTGCATTTGGACACATCACAAATTGGCAAACTTGATTGAAAGAGGCAAATTTGTTCTGACCAGCCAACGGCAACAGGCTTACATGAGGCTCCTGCAGTACTCGGACGTTACGATAAAAACATGCCACGGCAGTAACCCGGCGGATCTGGTACCACTCCCGAGCGAGGGTCAACCGCATGAGTGTGAGGTGGAGGTACAGGCTTTCGTGAAACTCCGTCCTGATTTGGGAGTCGACCCGCTCGCGATAGCAGAACTCTCACTTTTTGTGGATGGGTCCTGCTATCGGGAGGGGGAAAATTTAAGGTCAGGATACGCCGTCGTACAGTGCAAACCTAACGGAGAAACACTAACAAGAAAGGCCGAACAATGCATGCAACCATGTTCGGCCCAGCTTGCAGAACTAATAGCACTAACAGAAGCATGCATAATAGCTAAAGATCGCACGGTTAACATCTTTACAGACTCTGCGTATGCGCATGGCGTATGCCACCTATTCGCGGCCATTTGGAAGGCAAGAGGCTTTAAGAAATCGGACGGCTCACCGATCCTTCACCACAAGCAGGTTGTGGCGCTTATTCAGGCTGTAAAGTTGCCCAAAAGCATTGCTATCGTAAAGTGCCAGGCACACAGAAAAGACCTGTCCTTTGTGACGACGGGAAACAACGCGGCGGACGAGGCCGCGAAGGCGGCGGCTGCGGTGCCGTCCACGGCTGTTCTGATGTTTGCGGCCGAACTGACGACTGAGGTAACTGAGGATAATTTGAGTGATCTTCAGGACTCAGCCACGCAGGCCGAGAAACAGTCGTGGACGGAGAGGGGGGCTGTAAGGGGGGCAGATGGTCTGTGGAGGAGTCATAACGGTTTGATAGTCGCCTCCATCGATCTTCTGTCCTTAGTGATACCTGAGGCTCATGGTGTTGATCACTGTGGAAGAGCAGAGACCCTGAAACGAATCACGAAAATGGGATTTTGGTCCCCAAAGCTTCAGGCACAAATTGACGTTACACTAGCCAGGTGTTTAACATGCTTACAGGGCAATGTGCGCAAAGGAGTACCGACAGTGGCGGCTTACACACCCCTCCCTGAGGGACCATTCAGACATCTGATTATGGACTATACAGACATGATAACGCCAGTGCAGGGCAAACGATACCTCCTGGTAGTAGAGGACTGCTTTAGTCGCTGGATTGAGGCCATTCCATCTAAACACAAGAACGCGGACACAGTGATCAAGTTCCTGTGTCGCAAGGTCATTCCGAGATTTGGAATTCCCACGATATTACAAAGCGATAATGGCCGCGAGTTCATCGACAAGGTGGTTAAAGGGCTGATGCAGAAATTAGGTATAAGACAGCGCCTTTCCTGTGTCTATAGTCCCGGGTCGCAGGGGAAGGTGGAAAGGGCCAATCTGGTCATTAAAAACAAACTGTTGAAAATCTGTATGCAAACTAAGCTTAACTGGATTGATGCTTTGCCACTTGCTCTGATGGCTATTAGAAGCAGCGTAAACCGCCAAACACAGCTAACACCGCATGAAATGCTTACAGGCCGCAGCATGCCAGCACCGCCATTTAGACACCTGGCTAGGGGCCCGGCATTAGATATTTTTGAGCAAGATCTGAAAAAATATCTTCAGCAAGTGACTAAAATACATGAAGCTGTGTTTCGACAGGAGCAGAGAAAGGAGAGAAAGGGGGTGAAGGAGGCGGAGAAGGAAGCCACCAAACCGAGACTGATCCCTGGGGACTTGGTCTTCGTAAAGGTCCACAAGAGAAAGTGGTCATCACCCCGGAGAGAGGGCCCGTACGAGGTGATCCGATCGACTGGAACGGCAGTCCAAGTCAAAGGATCAGCGACCTGGTTCCACTTCAATCACTGCATAAAGGCCAGCGGCGATCTCTTGGGGGATACAATCGATCGCAGTTATGCAGAACCCGACATGGAGGGTCCGAGACGGCAACTGGAAGGTGCAGTGCCTGCTGATGCTCCCGCAGATGTTGGCAGCAGTGTGCGGACGGTCGGCCGGGCACAACGACGTCATTAAGAACCGTCACGGTCGACCCGTCCTTGAGGATGACGGGTTTGAGTGGGTAGGAGTCCCACGGGGTCCCGCTCAGGCTCAAGTACCAGCAGGCTTTCATGACCAGGCTCAGAATCAGGCGCCCCCTCTTCCCTCCATCGAGGAAGGGGGGGAGAAGATAAGACTACAACCAAAAGGGGTGTTTCCCGTAGGACCGCAAGGGCATGTTTTTGATTTTGACCATTCCCCCGTTACAGGCGGGGATACTTACCATTATACTAACGAGGATCGGGTTGTGGGGGTAGATAGGAGAGTTGAGCCTGTCCCGAACCAATCACAGGGGACAGGGGTGAGGGGAAAAAGGGAGGTCAAGGACACTGAGTCGGAAGAGGTGGGGGGACAGGATATGTTCCAGAGGACAGCCGGAACGTTGAGGGACTCAGTGGGCTCACTCTGGGCCAGGTTGAGGGGTTTGCTTCCTTCCGGGGAACAAGATGGGGGCGACTATGACTATGACGAGGAAGACCCGGAGGCTGACCCGATGTATAGGGCGGCTTTAGGGAATGAGTGGTTTAAGTGGGTCCAGTACACGAGCGCGCAGAATCAGATAGAGGATTGTTATGTCTGCTCCAAGGCACGTCCGGATAGGCTGCTGGTGAAGGGCACGAAGTTCAGTTGGGCTCAGTGTGACAGGGACGCAGAGGCATGGGAGGGGCCCCATAATAGTCGCCCTTGGTGCGAGGCAGAGTGTTTGGGGTTTCTCGGCTCTAGTCGTTTTAAGGCGGCAGGAAACGTCACGGATTTCAAGGATGTCACTATGCGGGAACGTTGTAGGAAATTGGATGTACGTGTGCAGGGGGTAGCGACGGGGTTGCCAATACCCAGAGGTGTCAAACTATGGCTGACCAAGGATTTCGAGTGCTTGCAAAAGGAGGGGACCCGGGATGTAGGGGAGGTGGCAGAGGGGCGGTGCACTACTATTTGGAGCATCACGACTAACTGCACGAAAGAAGGAAAGTGTGGACACAGGGTCGTGTTAAAGGGAGTGGATACCAACCCACGGCCTGTAGCTTGCCCTTTTCATGTCCAGGATATGGCACTGGCGGACCAATACTGGCTCTGCGGCGGTAGGAGGTTGAGGAATACACTTCCTTTAGATTGGTCAGGTAGATGTGCCCGGGTTCAGGCGATCATGCCAATGGTGGTCCTACCATTATCAGTGACGGAAGGACCTTCTGAGTCTCCTATCTCTCGAACGAAGCGTAGCTACAAGGCAGACCCAAGGGTGTATCTGGACAGCATAGGACAGCCAAGGGGCATTCCAGCCGAGTTCATGGCTAAGAATGAGATTGCGGCAGGGTTTGAGTCTATTCTGCCATGGATATCGGTCAATAAGAACACCGGGTGGATCAACTATTTGTTTTACAATCAGCAGCGGTATCTCAACTACACCGAGGAGGCGTTGGATGCAATGGGGGACCAGATGCACGCGACCAGTACGGTGGCGTGGCAGAATAGACAGGCTCTGAACTGGTTAATGGCGGAGAAGGGTGGAGTCTGTTCCATGTTTGGACAGTACTGCTGCACATTCATTCCGACGAATGTGGGGCCAGGGGGAAAGTTCTCCGAGGCCATGGCTAAGCTGAAGGATTTGAGGGAGGAGTTGAGGGGGAATTCTGGCCGGAATGAAGAATGGTGGGGGAGTGGGGTGTTGGAAAGATTGGGACAGTGGGGAAGCATAGTGATGCAGACGGGGATATCCATTGGGGTGGCAGGGTTGATATTGGTTCTCCTTTTCTGTTGTGGTATGCCTCTCTTGGGTAGGCTGGTAACTTCACACGTAACGAGCCAAATGCTGATGGTGGGACAGAAAGAGATTGAGCCACAAATCGGGCCATATCCTCAGCTTTATGCTGCCTTAGAGGGAGACGAGGGGATAGAGGATTAGGGGTATGGTGAGGTAGGGACATTTTCTTTTTGTTGGTTCTTTCCTTTAAGAGTGACGGGGGATGGTCTGAGTGCAGTTTTGTTGGTTTATTCCTTTAACTAGGAATTTTAGTCTGATTTTCTAATGATCCTTCGGCATAGAGATTGCAACCATTGAAAATCATTGCATTGTTTTTTATTTTTTTATTATTTTTTGTTTATTTTACTTGTGGTCCTGGTCAAACCGGAATGGGAAGGGGCATCGGCAGAGTGTCGGTTCTGAGCCTGAGGAAGCATTGAGAAGAAGTGGTCTGGGGATCGGTTCTGGGGACTGGAGGGACAAAGGGGGGGGCTAACGCAGTGGGCAAGATGGGCACCTCCCGTCGAAGATGGGGGGACACGTGGTGAGGTCGGTACCAGCGCCTCCCGTCCAGGCATGGGGACATGCTTCTACGAGGACTGGAGGTGTGGCGTGGTGGTTGCTGTATTGGCAAAATGTGACTTTTGGCAATACGGTGAGGAGACTATGGCGTGGGCATGGAAGGGGGGCTGAGCGATGGACACTGGGACTCAATGTTATGGAAGAGACAATGTCATTTTTTTTGGGAGGGATGTTCTATGTTTAGTTCTGACGGTCAACTTCTCCTTTCCCTGATGAGAGTCGCGGTTTCCGGCCGGAACTGTGGCTCATTTGGTAAGCGGTGGAGGTTGGGGGGATTTGTCTGTCAGGTTAGGATTATAAATTGGGTTTTTTTTTTTTTTTTTTTTTTTTTTGATGTTTTATTATTACTCTTGTTTTGAGCGGTTTTGTGTTTATTGTGAGAACGGTAGTCAGCCTTTGTTGGTCCGTTAGGGGTCCAGTGAATGAAGTAAGGTTTCTTGTTTAGTTAGACATTTAAAATTTATTATATGGCTAGGTTTCTTGTTTAGATCAGCCATTTAAACTTTTATTATATAAATATGGTTTCTCGTTTAGTTAGACGTTCACATTTTCTTGGTTATATGATTTGGGTGGGACTAGGGATAGCCCCAAATGGGGGAATGTTGGGGAAAATGTGTATGGGGTGGACTAGTTTAATATAGGTCAACTAGCAGTGCTGAAAGACGGTCTGGCTGACGTTCTTAAAACAACTTGGACAGAGGGACATTTCAGTACGGCACGTTGTGTGCTGGTAATCTCGGACATCGTATCGCTTTCATATCTTGTTCTTTTCTCTCTTTCATACACACACAGACACAGGCACAGCACACACACACAGACACACGGACACACACATACACAGCACACACACACAGACACAGCACACACACACAGACACACGGACACACACATACACAGCACACACACACAGACACAGCACACACACACAGACACACAGACACACACAGTCACACAGACACACACACACACACACACAGACACACACAGTCGCACAGACATACACACCGACACACACACACACACACACATTCCCTGTGACACAATACACACATACAATACACATACGTCTGTACGCAGACGCACACACACACAGACACACACACACATACACACACACACACACACACACACACACACATCTCACTCTCTCTTCAATGTTCTTAAATGTTTTACATCATATCGTGTGTGGACATCATATCTTGTTTATCTCTCTTCATGTTCTTAATGTTCTTATCTCTCTCCGATGTTAAATCTACGTATCATCTTAATGTACGTCATGTCAGATCTGACATGATATGATACGTCATCATATCTGTCATGGGGGGGCAGGACTGAGAGGGGATTTAGGGGACAGGCAGAGGGATTGAGAGTAGAGTGTTTTTTGTTCAAGCTGTGGTGATCCTCTGCTCGACCCATAGCTCTTGCTGTTAAGAACTTCTTTTCTTAAATAAATTACCTACTTGTTACAATTGGAAATATCGTCTCCTGCTGTGTTAAACAACCTTCAGCCACAACAATGCCCCGCTAGTTTGGATGGGCAGTGGACAGTTAGCATGTCTGGGCATGACAACAAGCATTTGTGAGTAGTCGGCCCTATCAATGTATTCAGGCCCACATCGCCAAGTCACTCACCCGACATAGATATCAAGCTACAGTCTCGGCTATCCCCCCGAGATATTCCTTCGCTTTAGCCAACGACCAAAATGAACGCAGATCATCGTCCTTACCCAGCACAGATAATTTCGCGGGAGCGAATAGCGTAGGCCTCAGGCCTAGTTTCCATAGCCTGGACATGACCACTTTGTATTCGCCTCTCTGTGCTTGAACCTCCGGCGTAAAGTCTTCGAAAATGGCCACTTTGTGATCGCCAAGACTTAGTTTACCCCTTCTGGCACGGGCCGACCGCATGATGAGCTCCCTCTGCTGAAGCCTGTTCAGCTTGACAATGATGGGCCTCGGCTCTTTGTTCACTCCAGGACTGGTCTTGCCCGCTCTGTAGGCCGACTCACATATGGGAGGGCTGGGGAGGACATCTTTCCCCAGTATTTTCTGCAGCAATTCCGGCATGGTCTCCGAGAGACGGCCTCCCTCGTTGCCCTCCGGTACACCAACAATCCTGATGTTGTAGCGTCTCTCCCGGGACTGCATTTCCACCTCTCGCCTTGTAGTGAGGCCTCTGTCGTTAGCGTGGCTAGTTCGTTAGCATTAGCCGAGGAGACAACGTGCAGCGACTCCATCTTGTCTCTCACCGGGTCTACCGCCAACCTAATTTCCTCTGACATCTCTCGATGAAGGTTATCAAAAAATTCCGCCTGCACTTTTCTTTGTGTTTCAGCGAAGCGTATCTCAAAGTCTGTATGGAGTTTGGTCATGACCAAGAGAACAGCTTCGCTTATCTCATTGATACCGGGCGACGGCGAGGATAGACCCGGTGGCAGTTTGCCGGCTGGGGTGCTCATGGATCTGGTCTCCACCACCGACATCGCAGAAAGTTGAAAAAAGTCGACGACAGTAGTTGAAACTCGACGACTCAACAAGCAGACAAATAACAAATAAAAATAAAATAAAGACTAATGGGGAGAAAAGTATATTTCGCACGATAGAAGGGAGCTCACGTGAAACACGTCTCTCTCCATGATCGCCTAGCTCCGCCCTCTCGGGCATTCCCCATATTACGACTGCATCACTGGGTGTAGTGGGTAACACTGTCACCTCACAGCTAGAAGGTCCAGGGTTCGATTCCCGCTTGAGGACCAGGTTTCCACATTGCCAGGTACCCAGTATCTCCCGGGCCTTTCTGTGTGGAGTTTGCATGTTCTCCCCGTGCTCGCAAGGGTTTCCCCTCCCGATAAGATAAACCCAATGGAAAAAACATGCACAACAGATCGCTAATGCTGTTGCTGATGAAGATGGACAGGAGCACTTGGATTGGTCCCCGGGGCGCAGCCCCACGTGGCAGCCCTTATCTGCTCCCAGCTGCCCTTGGGGGGAAGGACGGGTGGGTCAAGCGCAGAGACTCGATCACATCGGCGACCCAAACAATGATTGCATGTGTGTGTTCCTGTGTGTGTGCCGCCCATCGCATGTGTGTGTCACTGCATGACGAATAAAGACTTCTTCAAAGTCCAGTTATAAAAATGATAATTTACCGTAAAATGTACACATAAACATAACTCACGCATGCAGAACATATTCACAAAATGTGCTCACACACAATAAAGCTGTGCCTACGGTTTCCGTGACCTTCGACCACACAGTGTCATGATGAGGTGAAAAATCGAATTTCATTGGGTTTGCTTTACAGAAGAGATATGACTAATGATCGAATGAATGAAATAAGGAATACGGCTGGTGTTTATTGCAGATGTTTGATGGAGGAGGAGGAAACCGTCCTTTCTTCTGTGGGGAGGGGAGGGAGGGTTACTGCAAGCCCATCAGATCCCCCTGGCCGTTCCTGGATGAGGATGAAATGAGGCTGAGATGGAGGGCTGTGAGGTTTGACAGGTATAGCTACTACTGTATACATGGTAAATGGTGCATTTATATAGCAGCTTTTATCCAAAGTGCTTTACAATTTGTTCCTCACATTTTACCCATTCACTCACACATTCACACACCGATGGGAGAGGCAACCATGCAAGGTGCCAACCTGCTCATCGGGAGCAGTTAGGGGTTAAGTGTCTTGCTTAAGGCCACTTCGACACGCTGCCCAGGAGGAGCGAGAATCGAACCGGGAACCTTCCGATTACCAGACGACCTGGCTCTATCTCTGAGCCAATGTTGCCAATGTATGTAGAGCAGCACTGATCAAAGAGGTAGTGGTTGAGGTGAGTGGAGGTGTGCAGCCAGCCTCTCTACTCCTGAACCTGAAGTTCACTGAAGTAATTCCATCGAGAAAGGTTGGTTTTGCTACCACTGACATGCATTTGGTTACTACCGTAACATGCTGTAATCCCATTCATCATCACCCCTCAGTAAGCCATTCTTCTAATATCGGTGAGGCTTGCCAACTGGGGATGACTATAAGTGCAGATGCCCAGATATCTCCAGAACATTCACTCTCATGGAAGTCAAGAGGGTAAGTGTCGCTTCTAAGAAAAACAAATCTCTAAACTGAACTGGTAGTGGTCGTGGTGGGTGGGTGGTGCAGGGAAAATGTTGCACTAGACATTGCTGCCATCTGTTTCCCGGCTGATGGAGTAAAAGGCACTTTAATTTAACCACAAATGTGTGGCAGTTTAGTAGGGCCCAATGGCACACTCCCAAGTGACAGGGATAGAGACGTGCATGGTTTCTGCAGTGTGAGATAATAATAATAATAATAAATTTTATTTGGTGGCGCCTTTCAGGACACCCAAGGTCACCTTACAAAAAAAAAGTTAACAAGCAACAGGAAGTATAAAAACAGTTAAGTTAAAATAACAAAACAATAACGACAAATAGAATTTGGCTCTCTAAGGCTCTAAATCATATTAGGTAGCACTTTATAATAACACCCTGTTATAATACATTTATAAGGTATTTGTAGATAATGAACTAATCATGAACAAACCATTTATATACATTCATAAATGATTATTAAATCATTTATAACTATATTTGTATACCATTTACAAAGTATTTATAACGCATTAGTGGATAATGAACTAATCATGAACAAACCATTTATATACATTCATAAATGATTATTAAATCATTTATAACTATATTTGTATAACATTTACAGATTAGTTCTACATTATTTATAACTCATTATCAACATTGTTTGTACTTGATTTGTTCATCATTAAATAATGTTGTTTAATGTGTAGTAACACATTTGTAGATGCTTTGAAAAATGGATATGAAAAAACGACTATAGTGTATCTCCATTTATTTTTCATGTTCAACAAATGATTTGTTAAGACATTCATAAAACATCTATAAATCATTTGCAGATGCTATCGTGGGGGCCAATCTAAAGTGAAGCCTATCACACCATATATGAGATCTTCAGGTCGAGTGTCACAGGCCCCAGTGCGTTTGGTCTTGTAGAGAAAAAAAACTATAATAATAATAATAATAATAATAATAATAATAATAATAATAATAATAATAATAATAATAATAATAATAATAATAATAATAATAATAATAATAATAATAATAATAATAATAATAATAATAATAATAATAATAAAAGTAAGTGTATGTTCTGTATAGATAATAATCTGTATGGTTTGTAAGTATGGGTTAGGCTACCGATACAATGATTTGTTGATACTACTGTATGTTGTAAGAGGGGTTCTTACTAAGGGGAGGTGTTCTGATAAGGAATACGAGCCTGCTATGTTGTGGTTGCACCCGGACGGAGTTGAGAGGCGGCACGTCCGGTTGGCAAAGTAAAGTCATCTTGCATTGTTTACACATGTCTCATGTCTTTTCTCTAAACACATACACCTTGTTCAATAAGGTAACAGTACCCTGGGCAACAAACTCAAGAAAAAGCTTTTCCAGCAAACTGTCAAGGACGTTTGATGGCAACGGGAGTTCAAAAGGAATCAATGCTATCAGTGTTGGTTTAAGTGAATTAGTCTTATCAATGTTAGGTTTACTTGCTAGAGCTTTTCTGGCTCCGTTTGTTATCGCTGTGTGTAGAACCGAGGAGCTACGTTCTACACACAGAAACGTCTGCCAGCTACTACCAAACTATTGCGAATTATGAAAGTGACCGAGGGACATCGTTTCCCCAACCTCAGTCCAACACGACTACACCACCTTGAGAATGTCACCCAAAGATTGTCATTTCACAACCTCAAAGGAGGAGCAGAGACAAGGATTCAAAGTCAAAACAAAAGTAAATGGTAAATGGTGTATTTATATAGCAGCTTTCATCCAAAGCGCTTTACAAATTCTGTTCCTCACATTCACCCGTTCCCTCACACCCGTTCCCTCACACATCCCCTCACACACTGACGGCGGAGGCGACCATTCAAGGTGCCAACCGGCTCATTGTGAGCAATTAGGGGTTCTTCTTCTTTTTCTTTCGTGTAATCAGAGGTCCAACTCTGTATCTTGTAGCCATGCCCTTATTTCTGGTCCCACGTCAAAGAGGCTGGCTTCCGAGGGTGGTCTGTATATGGGGCAGATGGTCAGGATATGCTTGACCGTCTGGTCAGGGTCTCCACACTCGCATGCAGCACTGTCTACCAGGCCCCACTTCTTCAATGATGCTTTGAAGGGGTTAAGTGTAGTCTCAAGGACACTTCGACATGCTGCCCGAGAGGAGCGGGAATCGAATCGGGAACCTTCCGATTACCAGACGACCGCTCTGCCAATGTTCAGTTTATTTTAAATATTTACACCTGCAAGCTGGAAAAGGGAGACCAGGTTATTAAAAGAGACGTTCATTTTATTGACTTTATAAAATATGTTAAAACTGGTCGGCTCTTGGCTATTGGCTACAGTGAAGAGAGTGACAGGTACCTAGGCTTTTTTAAACGTTAATCGTGCATTAAAAGAATAGTGGCGTTAAAAGAATTGTACGTTAACGCGTTAATATCGCGTTAACTTTGACAGCCTTAAAATATATGTGTATAGATTCGAGGGGGAAGAAACTGTACATTGGAGGGGGTTGGGGGGGGGGGGGGGGGGGGGGGTTCCATAACTTTCGAGATGGAGGTAAGAATAGAAACGAAAGGTTATCCTATAACCTAGTTATATGAATACTGGCTGAGCGTCTCGCTCTTCGCCATTATGAGATATCTCCTATCTCCTAGCACATAATGTGCTCACGAAACAACAAATGCACTCACATGCACGTGACCAGGCCACGCCCCTGCGTCCCACTATATGACGCCGGACATGGTCACACTCTACCTTCCTCAGAAAGATTTCCAACACTGAAAACCCAACCAAGGGACCTCAGGGCGCTAAGAGCGAGACGCTCAGCCAGTATTCATATAACTAGGTTATAGGATAACCTTTCGTTATATTATCATACTGGCCAATCGCGTCTCGCTCTTCGCCATTATGAGATATGGGGCAGAGCAGACGCGTGGCCCGACAAGTGTACCCCCTGAGGGCCCGTAAGCCCCAACCAGGGAGGAGAGGAGTCCCGTCCACCCGCCCGTCCTAACGAAGGGGGGGAGGCAGTCAACTCCACCAAAGTGCGAAAAAGGGGGAACCAGACACCCCTGAAAAACGCACAGCACAGGCGGGACCACGTGTGACACAGCACCCCGTGGCACACACCCTTGAGCCTAGAACCAAGCCCAAGTACTCCACCTGTTGACTGGGAAGAGGAGTACTCTTCTTCCAGTTCACAGCAAAACCCAGACTGGTGAGGAATTCCACCACCAGCCTGGTATGAGACCTGGCGACCTCCTCCGACCGGCTGAGGAGCAGAATGTTGTCGAGATAGAAAATAACTCGTATCTCCCAGAGCTTGTGAGCGGCGCGGCGCGGGAGCGGAGCGGGGAGTGGAGCGGGTGGTTTTGAAGTGAGCGACGGAGTGGGTTTTAAAATGGGTCGGCGCGACTTCCGGAGCGAGAGCTCTCCTCCGCTCCAAGCCGCTGCACACGATCACACAGAAACTGATGTAATATACATGTAGTACAATGCCAAAGCAACAGGTGGCGATGTACAAACATGAAGGCCATTTTCAACCAATGAGAAGGGTGAACCGTCACTCACATCCTGCTAAGACCAAAGTATAATCTGCCATCTTTAAATCACCTCGGGTGACTGAACGCAACATTTATTTTCAGTGAGAAACAAACAAAGTAAAAAGAAAAAAAAATAATTATACATTCACTGTGTTCTGCCTCATTTATTGATGAAACGAAACCAACATCAACACAATGTACCACCAAGAGCGGAGAGTTTATGTCTCTCAAAAAGCGAGAGACTGTTGTTGTTGTTAGCTTACATGCTAACGTGAATGGGATCGCCCATAGCATTGCGGCTAGGCTAGCCCATAGCTTAGTACTGTACAGCTAGTTGAATGGATAAACGTTATTTAACATTGCAGAATGGGTACAATGCAATACGGCTCAATACAAACAATTGTTAAGGGGCCCAGGGGGTGCAGACTGTTGTAGTTTGGTCAAATCAAGCTAATTTACATTAAGGTGAGCGAGCGGTGAGCGACTTGGGGGGGGGGGGGGGGGCGGGCCAACATGAGCGAATGAGAGCGGAACCAGACGTCTAGAGCGAAGAGCGGATTTCTCGGGCGCTCCGCTCACATGCTCTGGTATCCCCTGACAACGTAGAGGCTCCAGTGCGGTCTCCACGCACTTGGTGAATGTGCGAGGGGCCAGAGAATAGCCGAACGGCAACCTCTGGTATTCGTACGCTACACCCTGAAAAAGGAAGCAAAGGAATTTCCTGTGAGGAGGGAAGATCGGGATGTGAAAGTACGCATCCTTCAGGTCTATGGAGGTGAACCAGTCTCCCACTCTGACAGAGCTTATCAGGTGTTTGACGGTCAACATCCTGAACCGCCTCGCCACAATCAGCCAATTGAACGCAGACAGATCCAGAATAGGTCTGACACCTCCCGATTTCTTGGGCACCAGAAAATACCGGGAGTAAACATCATGCATCGCGTCCTCCTTTGGGACCACGGCGATGGCTTGCTTCGCTAACAGAGATTGGATCTCGTCGGCCAGAGCTGTCACTGCTGCTGACCCTGACAACAGGGTCTGTACCAAACCTGAAAACGGAGGGTGGGGTTGTGCAAACTGCAACACAAGTCCCCGCCTCAGCGTTCTCTCCATCCACCTCGACATATGGCACTGCTGTAGCCATATGTGATGATAATCCCAAAGCGCACCCGCCGCCACTTGGCGCTGGTCCGCCAGGAACCGTAGATAGGCGGCCCGGTTCCACCCGCTGTGCGTTGCCAACCCTGGACTCGCCAACCGTGCAAGCAGGGCATCTCATGGAGCCGGGATATCGCACCCTGACACTACCAACGAGGCAATCGCACCCGAGGGGGGATCCCGACAGAAAGGGCCGGTTTGATACGGGGGAAGCTGACATCACACTGGGTGACATAAGCTCCCCCACTGAACATCTCCCCGGCATGGACTGCTGAGGATCTGTTCTACAGCTGGACATGCAAGGCGTGTGGTCCCCACACTGCCCGATAGTGTGGGTTCCTACACACCGTAGCCCTGCAGTGATATTACTACCACCCAAATCACGCGTGCCTGACTGACCACCGCCGGTCTTCCAGCCGTGGGAGGCACTAAAGCGATACCCGGCCTGGCGAGGGCGGGGCTGGGGGAACTCACGCTGCGACCCCCTGGGCCTCGAGTTCCCCCCCTGACAACCTTCGTTGTTGACAGACACAACACCAGGCTCACCAAACACAGACGCAGAACGTGTGGCGTGGGAGCCGCTTGACAGCACAGCATTCTCATAGGCAGACCCAGGCCTAGCCAGCAAATGGGTGTCAGCCCCTGTCCCCATGAGAAGCGAAACGTAGGGCCGCTTGCGCCTCGGTGAAGGCATGCGGCCCGCAGCCAAAGGGGACAAATCAGAGCCCGTATCCCGCTGGTGTTGGGGGGGGGGGAGTGACCGGAGAGCGAGCTAGACACAGCTAGACGCCGACGGTTTTTTAGGGCGTGCTCATCTAATGTAGCCAATCCCTCGGCCGCCAAGGCTGTCGGCCTTGTGATCACCTGTTGTCTTTGTGTCCAGGGTACCTCAGGCGGGGGAAACATGGCCGCTGGTCGGGGCCTCGCCACAGTCGCTGGCGAGGCCGCGCCCTCACCTCTGGCTGCGTGGTGCGAGGCGGTGTGGGGCCTAGGTCAAATACCGCCTGCGCTCCTGCGGAAAGACCAAAGAGTCCCTCTGCAGAGAGGGGAGCCCTGAGGAGGAGAATCCTTTTCTCCACCTCAAAGGAAGACTGCTCCAACCAAAGATGTCTGTGAACAAGCGCTGACAGCATCCTAGTCCTCCCTGCAGTTATAGCTTGCGACTGAGTTAAAAGCTGTATAACCCCAAAAACACGCGCAATGTTTACGACGTCGGCTGGCCCTAAGGCCCCACTACCCGACACCATTGTGGACAGAAAAGCAGTCAACTGAGCAATGACACTGGTCGCCGCTAAATTCCGTCCTGCGGCGGTATAAACTTCATCAGAACATACAGCCACCTGCCGGGCCGACTCGCCCTCTGGCGTCGGCTTCCGGGTGGGACACCGTTCAACCATGCCAGGGCAAAGGACCGATGCTACCTGGCCCTCAAGCCACGGTACACCTGCCTTGCACCCTGTTGTCAGCCCATCCACCCGTATAAAGGGTAAATAAGCCTCAGCAAAACCCCCCACATTAGACACCGATTGACCTTCAGCAATGAAACGGTTAAGAGGAGGGAAGAGTGGCGACAGCCCACGGCGGGGAACAAAGGAACGGCGTCCCAGCATCGTAGCATTAGCATTAGCCGTGCGCTCCAGGATAGCTGGGAAAACATCCAAAACAGAATCATGACGACTATGTTTACCCAAATATCCTGCCCCTCACGCCAATATATAACTCGGCTGTCTCACGGGACAACAAGCAGTATCACTCATGCTAGTATCAATGCCTGTTAGCGCAGGCCCTACCTGTGCACGACGTAGCTCGACTGCTAACCGTCGCGCGACGTCCCTCGATCCGCTGTCACGAGATGAGGAAACCCCAGGACAGGCCCGATGCGCTGTTAGGATGTGCCGAGAAAATTCCAGGGGCTGGTGAACCTCTGGCGAAAACCCAACATTGTGTAATTTCTCCCTGCGTTTCATAACAGCTAGTTTATGGAGTGCACTGCTACTTCCGTGTTGGAAACAAAAAGAGGGAGGTAGAGTGTGACCATGTCCGGCGTCATATAGTGGGACGCAGGGGCGTGGCCTGGTCACGTGCATGTGAGTGCATTTGTTGTTTCGTGAGCACATTATGTGCTAGGAGATAGGAGATATCTCATAATGGCGAAGAGCGAGACGCGATTGGCCAGTATGATAATATAACAGGGCGGTAGTTGCCTGGGTCTAATTTGCTGCCTTTTTTGTGCAGGGGGGGTACTCTCACAATTTTGAAGTCTTTGGGGACATATCCCTGTTTAATGGAGAGGTTTATTATGTGGGTGATGACTGGGGTGATGGTGGCTGCTGAGTCTCTGAGGAATTTGGAGGGGATATTGTCATGGCCAGTGGCCTTGTTAGGTTGGAGGGCGCTCAGTTTTTTGAGCACCTCATCTGTTGCTACCATTTCTAGTTTGAAGTCATCTTTGCGGACCCCTAGGTTTTTGTAGAAGGCTAGGGTGTGTTCTACCCCAAAATGCCCAGAGTGGGATGGTAGTTTATTAACCAGTGTTGTGGCTATGTTAGTAAAGAAAGTACTTGGCCACATCCAGCTTCTCTGTGATGAGAGTGTTTTCTGTCTTTATGTTTATGTTTGTAAATCTGTTTTTTTTCTTCTTCTTACTGCATCCTAGTTGGTTGTTGAGTAATTTCCAAAGTTCACAGGGTTTATTTTTGTTTTCCTCAGCTTAGTCATTGATGCATTTTCTGAAGTTCAGAGCATTTTTTGTCTCTGGTTTTCATAGCGGTCAGTAGGCTATGTCTGAGGGCATCCATGGCTCAGCGTGATTTTTTAACCCTGGTGGTTCTTTAGTGGCCATGTTGTTTAGTATTGATGAGAATTTGGTTTTGAATCCAAGCCATGTTTCTTCAACTAGTGTACCACCGAGCTCATCTGTCCAGTCTAGGCTCTCCAGTTCTTGGTTAAAGGCCTCACTAGAGTAGGTTTTGAGGTCCCTAGATGTGACTGTTTTGTGACAGCCGGCCTTTTGTTTTAGCTTTTTTTCCGGGTACAGAATATCATATAATGATCGCTTAACCTGCATGCTATAACCCCTTTATTGGAGATTACCAGGCAGTATGGATTGTCACTGCCTGGTAATAACGGGATGCGTATTAACAAGGTAGGCTAATGACAGTATGACCCGGGGAACATAGGACCCTTTTTCGTAAGGGAGATATCTGACCTTTTTTCGGGAGGGGGAACAAGGGGAACATTGGACCTTTTTTCCGGGAGGTGGAACATGGGACCCGGGGAACATAGGGATGACCCTCCTTCAACCCTTCCCCCGCAGAGCCTCGTCTGAAGCACAGAAATAATAAACTAGTTACCCTCTATGATGGCAGTTGGTTTGGGAGGTGTATGAGCAAGTATGAAATAAATAAAACATACTGTAAGTATAAAGAAACCAACGTAAAAATAAATAAATAATGAAAATAGGCAAAACAGCAGTTGACACGTTTACCCAGTTAACAAGGGTTGTAACTGAGGGGTACAATTCCCTGACTGTATTACTAGATATGATACTTACTACCACTACCTTTGTACTTAATATTCGGCCACCCAGTACACGGCATAAATATATTATCATAAACACTCTCACGTAGATGAAACGGATCCAACACAAATGTACGAAGTCGAAGTATGCGTTTATTACTACACAGCAATGGTGTGTAGAGCAAGCACTTAATCACTTAATTACATTTATGAATTGAAATAGTATGCACTTTTATGGCAAAGAGTATTCGTCGGTATATCAATAGAGAATGTCCAATCTCTGATGGCGCAGGTGGTAAATATACGAC
This sequence comes from Notolepis coatsorum, assembly GCF_963971535.1. Classification (NCBI taxonomy): domain Eukaryota; kingdom Metazoa; phylum Chordata; class Actinopteri; order Aulopiformes; family Paralepididae; genus Notolepis; species Notolepis coatsorum. The sequence continues at coordinate 133,588,149 of NC_140169.1, read as the reverse complement.
CTGGAATAGTTAAGGAATAACAGCAATGATACTTTAATGATTATATACTAGATACACTAAAGGGGGGTTAATCCGGTCGCTTGTAAGCCGACAGGAGTAGGAGGGGGGGGGGGGTAGAATCCGGCTGCTTCGTCCGGCCAAGGGTATCCCAGGTGAACCCACTGTAGTGCCGTTCAATGCGCCGGCGATCCTTGGACCACAGATGAAAGCAGGTGGACTCTTTGTGGGCCGGCTCTCTCCGGTCCACGGGGGAGAGACGTGAAGCGACCTCGTCTTGCAGAGCGTCTCCTCACCTTGCGTCCTCTCCAGGGGGGGGGGTTCCAACACACAGCAGTGTCGGGGGTCTTTATCCATGGAATAATCAAAGTATACAAAGCATAATCCGTGCCTGGGAAGGCGGGCTGTCGTCGGTAGAATAATCCGGTATACAGGTCCACTCGCTCGTCGGCTCTGGGGCTCCTCGGGTGCAGCTTCACATGGGTCAACCACCCTGGGTAAGCAGCCAGTTCTCTGCCCGAAACGATGGGGTACTGACTACGGTAGTATTCTCACCGCACGAAGCACTATATATTAACAGACTATTATTAGCTTAATAGACTACGTCCAACTCGACGATATAGTGCCAAATATGACTATTCAAATATTAATATACACGATGTCTCAATACCGATGGTAGGCGAACTTGGCCTTACTCCCACACGTGGCGTCGCGGGGAGGCTTTACGTCTGTGACTCTATTGGAGGGTAAGAAACTGGACTGAAAAGAAAGTCCTACTTTAGTAGCGCAGTATATATACGCACTATGAACAAATAGTCCCATTAGTGGTGCGGTAGCCAGATTCCTACGCGGAACTAGGACTTGTTCGTACATGTGGAGCGGTACGTTTGAACTGGGTCTGAGGGGTATGGCAGCCTGGCACCAAGGTCTCGACCAATAGTAGAATGGAGACTATTATGGGATGTTCAGTAGGCTAGAATGGATATTCAATGCATATTGTACAAGGAATATACAAGGGATATCAGGGAATATTAGAGAATATACAAATACAATTAAATATATATATATAAATAAATATATATATTCGGTTTAATCTGGCCCTTCACAACAGCCACCCCCTGAATAGGTCCCAGACCTAATCAGTTAAACAGAGACAGATTAATCGCGTTGTCTATTTACACATAAGGGTTTGCTGTAGGGGTCAGTCAACTTCACAAAGTCATAGGGTTATAGGGTCATGGTCATCATCGATTGTGTCTGGGAGTCGAGGCAGTTCTATGAGCCTCGCCACGGGACGGGTGTAAGTGCGACCCTGGACGAGCACTTCAGCTGCTCGGACCTTGCCGTCGGCACCGGTGATCACTTTGCTTACGCGGCCGGCCGGCCACATAGCTCTGGGCAGTGATTGATCAATAATCATGACGACTGTTCCTTCTGTCAAATTGTCTCTCTCCTTTACCCACTTCTGGCGGGTCTGTAGAGACGGTAGGTAGTGCAGTAGGAAACTGTTCCAAAACTTGTCGGCTAATACTTGGCTGTACCTCCACATTCGTCGGCCGTTCGCTTCTTCAGCCCGGTACATTGTCTGGGGTAATGCAGGATCTAGCCGCCCCATCAGGAGTGTGTTGGGGGTAACTGGGTCGATATCCGCCACATCACTGGAGACATATCCGAGGGGCTTCGAGTTAAGTACTCCCTCAATCTCCGTGAGGACTGTCATTAGGACTTCTTCCGCCACAGTCTGGGCCCCAAGTACTGCGTACAGGGCTGTCTTTATGGAGCGCACTTCTCGTTCCCAAGTGCCACCGAAGTGGGGTGCGTTTGGGGGGTTGAATTGGAAATCAACCTGTGCTGGAGCGAGGTGGGTCTTAAGTTCTGGGCCCATAGCTTGGAAGCTCTCTCTCAGCTCTCTTTCGCCGCCTTTGAAGTTTGTCCCATGATCGGACAATAGGGTAGACGGTCTTCCTTTCCGTGATGTGAATCTACGGAAGGCCATAAGGGATGAGTCTGTGCTCATGGTCGGGAGAAGCTCGATGTGTTTCGCTCTGGTGGTCATGCATTTGAATACAATACCCCACCGCTTCTCGGTTCCTCTTCCTTTCTTTATGTGCAGCGGGCCAAAGCAGTCCATACCCGTTGAGTGGAATGGCTTGTCACCGATTCGGAGGCGACATGGAGGAAGGTCAGCCATCCTTGGTATGCTGGGCTGCGCGCGCCACTTGCGGCAGTCTAGACATGTTCGCTGGAAGCGTCGTACCGCCTCTCTTCCTTGTAGGATCCAGTAACGACATCTGATTTCCGCGAAGACTCTTTCTGCTCCTGCGTGATGTACATCCTCATCGTATTTCTTTATAATCAGCTCTGTGACCTTGTGTCGGCTGTTCAATACGATCGGGTATTTAATGTCATCCGGTAGATTGGGGGCTCTGCGTAGGCGACCACCCACTCTGATGAGGGTATGAGCGTCGCTCTCGGGGGCCAGGTGAATTAATCTGCTGTCGGATGGGACGGGCTTTCCTCCCTGTAGACAGGCCAATTCATCGGGGAACGAGTCTCTCTGGGCTCGCTGCAGTAGAAGCAATTCTGCTTCCTCGTAGTTAGCTGCTGACATATCAGCGGGGGACTTGCACTCCGGGTGGTACCGCAGGAATGTTCTTTGTTGTGCACTCTCTATGGTCGTGCAATCGTCTATGTTAGGGTCGGTGGAGGCTACGGTGCTCAATCCACAGAACACAGACTTCTTATTTTCCACCTCCTCTGGACTTGCTTCCCTCGGGATAGGCATGGGCCACTGTCCTTCCGGGAGTCTTAGGAATGCGGGGCCGTCACTGTAGACATTGCGACGGGTGAGGTCATCCAGGGGCATCCCCCGGGTGATGACGTCAGCTGGGTTCTGTTTTGTATCAACGTAGCGCCACTCTGTTTCTCCGGTTAACTCTTCGGTTAAGTCTTGAATCTCGGTGACTCTGACTCCCACGAAGACTTTGTACTTGCATGAGTCCGATTTGATCCAGGCGAGTACCGTCGTGGAATCTGACCACAGGATTGTTCTAGACACCGGTATGGTGAGCTCACGTTGGATGAGCGTGGCTAGGTGCGCTCCGGCTAGGGCTGCGCAGAGCTCTAGACGTGGGATAGATTGTTGCTTGCGTGGGGCTATTCTCGAGCGGGCGAGGACAAATGCTGTGTAGATCTCTCCCCCCTGGTCTTGGGCCCGCAAGTAGGCTACTGATCCGTATGCGACCTCTGAGGCGTCACTGAAGACGTGTAAGTCCATTTTACATGTCTCTGGCCTCACCGTGGGTGGGAAGTAGCTTCGGCGCATATTAACGCCTGGGAGTGAGTGGAGCTCCATCTCCCACTCTCTCCAGGTGGATGCAAGGTGTGCGGGAATGGGGTCGTCCCAGCCCTGGTCCTTGTCCCACAATGCTCGTACAATCATTTTTGCCCTGGTGGTGTACGGTAGAATACATCCTAGCGGGTCATATTGTCGGGCGAGTGTTGTGTACACACTCCGTCTGGTGGTCGGCGCCGCCGCTGGCCTTCCCTGCTCCGTAGTCAGGGGCTTGTGTCTGTAGTGAAGCGAATCTGTTTTGAATCGCCACACCAATCCCAGGGTCATCTCCTGGGCTTCTCCCGGGATTGTAGCCATCCAGGTCTCGCTGCTGGCTGCCTTGTCCTCGGAGGAGAGGCTGCGCAGTACTTGCGGATCGCTGCTGGCCCACTGCCTGAGATCAAAGCCGCCTTTGATCAATGAGGCGCAGAGTTTAATCAGGAGAGCCTCGGCTTCTTCTTGGGTTGAAAGGCTTTGTAGACAGTTGTCTACGTAGAAGCTGTTCTTTACGCTGTGTCGGACCTCTTCGTCCGCTGCTGGGTCCTCTGCTACATGTTTCTGTAGTGCAAATGTAGCACAGCAGGGGCTGCACGTCGTTCCGAAGGGGAGGACTTCCCATTGGTAGATGGCTGGGTGCTCATCTCCTGGCTTCTCTCTCCATAGGAACCGTAACAGGGGCTTGTCCGCCTCTACTAATCTCACCTGCAGGAACATTCCTTTAATGTCCCCGCTGATGGCCACCTTTTCCTGGCGGAAGCGGAGTAGAACGCCGAGTAGGGAGGGGCCGAGTGTGGGACCGGGCAGTAACTCTTTATTTAGATTTTGGGATCCGATCTGGTAGCTGCAGTTAAATACTATGCGGTCTTTACCGTTGTGATGGACCTTGTGGTGGGGCACGTACCACGATTCAGTGGTCTGGTCAGCCTCTTTAATGTCCATCTTTGTGACGTGTCCCGCTGTGATGAGCTTCTCAATCTCAGCGCGGTATACACTCTCTTGGGCGGGGTTCTTGGCTAAGCGCCGCTCCGTGTTCAGCAGGTACCGTTCTGTGGCGTCTGTCTTGGCGTGGAAAGTAGGCATTCCTTCTCGCCGCAGGAGTGGCGTGGCGTATCTCAACACGCCGTTGACCGGGACTCTCTTGGTCCCTGTCTCGAGGAGGTGAATTGCGTAAATGTCATCTTTAGAGCGAATGTCTTTCTTTCCGTTCTTAAAGGGCATCTGTTCCAAGGTCCATAGCCGCTCTACGTGTTGCAGGAGTGCGGTTTCTCCCTCTGTGACTCGGGAGTGGAGACATCTAGTGGCTGTACTTCGGTTGAGAGATTTGGCGAGCGGGCCTTGGAGAGTCCATCCCAAACGGGTCTCGACTGCTGCAGGGCAGCCTCGGGGTCCGGTATGAACCCGGTCTATCGGGACAATGAGGTCTGCATGGTCGGAGCCTATCAACAGGGTCAGCATTGTCTATGAGCGGGATCGGTAACTTGCGCAGATGTGCATATTTCTCCATCAGCTTGGCGACGGGGTATGTGTACCGCGACAGTCCTATTTCTTGGCTGGTGAAAGCGTCTGCAATCTGGTACCGTCGCTCAGGCTGGCCGCTTGCTGCGATAGAGAATGAGACATTCTCGCCCTTTATCGTCTTCAAATCTCGTCTTATTGTCCGAATTGTCATTTGGGTTTCGCTTCCCCGCAGCCCTAGCTGGGCCGCGGCGGAGGCGAGCAGCAGGGTCTTCTCTGACCCGTCATCGAGGACGGCGTAAGTGTCCAGGACTTTATTCTGGTAGCTTAGTGTCACACGCACTACTTTTAGGAGTACTCGGGCTCCACTGCTGCTGGCGGGATCGATGTACATGACGCTCGCTTTGCGGCTGGATGGTGCAGGTGAAGGGCGCCGTCTGTTACTGTCGTGAAGTATGTCCAGATGGGCTCCATCGCACTTGGTGCACTTTTTCTTTAAGCGGCATTCGGCTGCCATGTGTGAGCGCGCACAGCGAAAACAGCGCTTGTTGGACTTTATCCATTGACCTGCTTCCTCCGCGTTCAGCTTGGGGAAGGAGTCACATTGCGCTAGCCAGTGTTCTTTCTCACAGTAGTTTCAAGTTTCAAGTTTCAAGTTTCTTTAATAGTTGTCATACAGAAGTACAGAATACTTTTGTACAAAATGCTTCTTACTGTTGCGCTCCAGAGACTGTGCATGACAAGATAAGTATGAAATAAAAACATAGTAAAAATTAGAAGTAAAAAAAGAGGTCACAGTGTTCAGTTTAGACATATGTACAATGTTCGTAGACGTAGTTACCATACAATATACAATACTGTGCAGTGTACTAATATACAATACTATATAGTGCAAGGCATAAATGGACGAGGTGCAGTTTAGGTACAATTCACAGTAGGTGTACGAGTTGTAGTGCAAATCCTTTATCAATAAATATAAAGTGTAAGTGTGTTTGTGTGATCTAAAGTGTGGAGAGTGGGTGCTGCAGTGAGTTGTTTGTTTGAGTGAGTGTGTGCGTGTGGGTGTGTGTGCTGTGTGCATTTGATGGTTGTTGCATAGTGATTATTGTTCGTTTAGCGATTATTGTTCGTTTAGCAGCCTGATGGCCTGGGGATAGAAGCTCCTTCTGAGTCTTTCTGTGCTCGCCATAAGACTCCGGTATCGCTTGCCTGACGGCAGCAGTTCGAAGAGGCAGTTGTTCGGGTGGCTCGAGTCCTTAATAATTCTCTTAGCCTTCCCCTTGCACCGCTTGTTGTAAATGTTCTGGAGGGTGGGAAGCCCCCCTCTAATTGTGCGTTCGGCTGAACGTGTCACTCTTTGTAGTCTGCTACGGTCTTGTGCAGTGCTATTCCCAAACCAGGAGGTGATGTTGCCGGTCAGGATGCTCTCTATTGTACATGAGTAGAAGTTCCTAAGGATCTTCTGACTGACTTGGAACTTCCTTAGGCGCCTGAGGAAGTAGAGGCGTTGTCGTGCCTTCTTCACAACACTGTCAATGTGTGTGGTCCATGTCAAGTCCTCGGATATGTGGGCTCCGAGGTACTTGAAACTGTTCACTCTCTCAACTGGTGCCCCGTCGATGCTGAGGGGGCTGTAGTCCTTGACCCCCGACCTCCTGAAGTCCACAATCATCTCTTTTGTTTTGCTGACGTTCAGGGAGAGGCAGTTCTCCTGACACCACTGTGACAGGTTCTCTACCTCTTCCAGGTAGGCCCTTTCGTCGTTGGCAGAGATCAGGCCCACCACTACTGTGTCATCAGCAAATTTGATGATGGTGTTGTTGTTCCGCTGTGCTACGCAGTCATGTGTGTACAGGGAGTAGAGGAGGGGGCTCAGAACACAGCCCTGGGGGGCCCCTATGTTGAGCGTGATGGATGAGGAGGTGCAGTTGCCGGCTCTTACCACCTGGGGTCTGCCCGTCAGGAAGTCCAGGACCCACTGGCACAGGTCATAGTTCAAGCCCAGGTCCCTGAGCTTGGCTATGAGTTTGGAGGGGACTATGGTATTGAATGCTGAGCTGTAGTCGATGAACAGCATTCTCACATAGTTCCCCTGCCTCTTGTCCAGATGTGATGCTGCTGTGTGCAGCACATGGGCTATGGCGTCTTCCGTGGACCTGTTGGGGCGATATGCAAATTGCAGAGGGTCCAGGTTGATGGGGAGGGAGGAACAGATGTAGCCCTTCACTAGCTTCTCAAAGCACTTCATGGCTATGGAGGTGAGGGCTACAGGGCGGTAGTCGTTGAGGCAAGCGGGCGTAGATTTTTTGGGTACAGGGATGATGGTGGACTTCTTCAGACAGGTGGGGATGACGGCCTGTTCCAAGGACAGGTTGAAGATGTCAGTGAATACCGGGGCCAGTTGGTCGGCACAGACTTTTAGGACGCGGCCGGGGATGCCGTCCGGTCCTGCTGCCTTCCTGATATCCACTTTTTTAAAGATCCGTCTCACCTCATGCTCTGTTACCCTGAACACTGAGTCTCCATCAGCAGACCCCCCCCCCCCCATTGCCGTGGTTTGTAGGCTGGTGTTGTTATTCACAGCCTCAAACCTCGCATAGAAGGAGTTGAGATCATTTGCTAAGGAGATGTCACTGTTCAGTTTGAGGGGGGTTCCTTTGTAGTCTGTCATTGTTCTGAGGCCCTGCCACATGCCTCTAGAGTCAGCCTGTTCAAACTGAAGTTCAACTTTATCCCTGTAACGCCGTTTTGCCTCTATTACTGCTCTCCTGACGTTGTATCTTGCCATCTTGTGTTCTTCCATGTTGCCTGTCACCAGCCCGGTGTTGTATGCTGATGTGCGCACTTTCAGAGCCTCACGGACGGATTTGTCTACCCAGGGCTTTTGATTTGGGTAGATATTAATTTTGGTGGTGGGGATTATTACTTCTACCTGAGTACAGACATAGTCAATCACCGTTTCGGTGTATTCGTTAATATTGGCTGTGTTATCACGGAATACACTCCATTCTGTGCTTCCCAGCACTGCTTGGAGTGACTCCACTGACGTCACGGCCCAACGCTTAACCTCTCGCGAGACCACCGGCGTTCGCTTGAGACTTTGTCTGTACTTTGGCAAAAGAAAGATGGCGGCGTGATCGCTTTTACCGAATGGACTAAGAGCCTGTGACTTGTACCCATTCTTAAATTGCGAGTATACATGGTCTAATATGTTCTCGCCTCTGGTGGGACAGGTCACATGCTGATAGAAATTCGGCAGCACCTTTTTAAGACGCGCGCTGTTGAAATCCCCTAAGACCAAAATGGCAGCGTCAACATTAGCTGCCTGGAGTTTGTTTACCTCGTCGTGAAGTTTTGAAAGTGCGACCCCAGTGTTCACGTGTGGTGGAATGTACACTCCGATGAGGATGATGGACGTTAACTCTCTTGGGAGGAAGAAGGGTCGACATTTTATCGTGATAAACTCCAGGTCTGGGGAGCAGTGGTTAGACAGTTCCTTTGTGTTGCCTAAATCGCACCACTCCTTGTTTATCATGAAGGCAATGCCGCCTCCTCTCGTCTTTAGTGACCCTTCTGCCGTCCGGTCTTTGCGGAGAACGAAGAAATGGTCTGCCGGTTCTATTGCGTGATTCGGGACATCTGGACTCAGCCAAGTTTCTGTGAAACAGAGGACGTTACAATCCCGAATGTCCCTCTGGAATTGGATCCTTGCTCTGATGTTGTCCAATTTGTTTCCTATCGATTGCACATTGGCCAACAATATGCTGGGCAATGTGGTTCTGTGTCGTTTGGACCTCAGTCTGTTCCGGACCCCGGCTCTCTTTCCTCGTCTTCGCGGCGGTTTCTGGTCTCGGCCATGGCCGGCATAACAAAGGATCTCGGCGGGCCATTTCTGCTGTTCAGCGATCCGATCCAGAGAGCAATCCAAACGGTACGTTTTTCTTAATCCAATGTCAATGATTGACTGACGGTCATACACATATAATGCACCAACAGTTGGTGCAAATAAAACTCCTAATACTATAAAAATTAACAAAATAAAGCACAGTCTCGTCGGAGCGATCAGAAAGGCAGCCATCAGAGCAGCGCCAGTGTGGGGCACACTATCTTCCACTTCTCCGTTCTGGAGGGGGTACTGTGGCTCCTGCTGCTCGGTACTGACTCCGATTGGTGCATTACAGTCACCGATCTTCTTCCATCATTTAGTCGTCTGGTTCCTTCTCTGGAGCCAGGGGTGCTCCGTCCGAATGTATCTAGCCGTAGGCTGCTGACTTCTCTCGCCAGGAAGTCTGCTAGATCGAGGAGGTTCGGTTCGGGGCCATTCGGGTCTCTGTGGTCCCTCTGCCGCCTAAAGCGCTCCTGACGAGCGGGCGGCAGCTTCTCCAGAATCCTTTCCACATTTGAGTTGGCGTAAAGTTCATACTTCCCCTTCTCTCTTTGCGCTCCCAACATCCCTACCAGGGACTGCACTCTGATGGACAGGTCGTCCAGTGCTCGATTGTCTATTGCTGGGGGTAAGCGGTCGATGTGTCGGATCTCCTGGATCACGTAATCCCATATGCGCCCATACCTCTGGTCCAATGCTACCAGCGCTGCTGTGTATGGGGTGGTGGAAGTCGCGTAGGCGAGCGCTATATTATGTGCGCGGGGCACCTTTAAGTGCTGCAGTAGGATGGCGTATTTGTGGCGTTCATCCAATACATCCACCAACATGGTCTCCAGACACATGCGGAGTTCTGTATACTGGGCCCGGTTCTCTTGGGTGAAGTCGGGTACCATAGGCGTGCCAATGTATGACGCTGACTGTGGATACATCGGCGAGCGTTGGGGGAGAGGCCTCCTAGGCGAGTCTCCTCCCGCTCCTTGGTATGGGCTGGTACCGGCAGTGTACCATGGCCCGCTTGTCCAGGTGCTGTTCCTCGGTGCGGGTCGTGCGTCGTGCTCACCCGGGTATAGAGTCGGGGGTCTGTAGCGCAGCTCCGCGGGAGTATAGCTTGGGCTGTACCGGGCCTCCTGGTCCGGTAGAGTACTGTGCTGTCTTCGGGCGTGGTTCTCCTCCTCTTCCTCTTCGTCTTCAGTTAGGTCATCCAGTGCTTGTAGTCTCTGGTTTAGCCTCTCCACAGGATATGCTGCTCCTTCCCGGTTGCTAGGTCTCGCTTGGACCGGTGGGGGGAGGTGGTCTGTGGGGGGTATAGACCTCGTCTGTTGGTCAAGTTCAGGGTTGTTTACTCGGCTAGGGGATGCCGCCCTGGAGGTGTGTCTAGACGAGTTCCTGGAGCCTCTGGCGGAGGGAGAGGGTGTTGTCCGTCTGATCAGCTGTTCTATTAGTTGCGACTGCTGTCTGTCGCGCGCTGCGTCCCGTTGAGCACCGGCTCGTTCTCGGGCCACATTCTCTTCCATCTGAATGCGTCTTATTTCTAGACGTATCTGCTCGTGTTCGCTTCGCTGCTGGATCTGCAGTCGGTCGCGTTCAGCAGCGGCGTTCAGGCTGATGAGGAAGGCCTGCTGTAGGGTCCTCTCTGCCTCGCTGGGAGAAGGCGGTTGTATAGGGGAGCCTTCCCTCGGGGTACTCCTTGCGGAGCCTTGGAGTTCTATCTCCACGGTGCTCTCCCCGTCTTCTTCCGTGCCGAGTTCTCTCTCGGTAGCGTTGTATTCCTCCCGGGACTCATCGGGGACTACTTCTTCAGTACTGGCGGGGTGTGAAGTCATGTCTGGTTCCCACTGGTCCCCACCGTGAACTTGGTCAGTTACATTAGAGCCCGTAGGGGCCTCTATGGTCGGGGTAGTCTGGGCGTTGGGGTTAGACATACTTTTACTTTCTAGTTTTACCGTGTTTACTGTTAGTAGAAGACTAGGTTGTTGACTGACAGCGTAAGCCTCTAAGTACTGAGGGAGCCGTCGTTCGCGCTGCGGGCGTTGGTTAGGAGGATCGTTTCGTGGAGTGTTCATCATAGGCCATTTCAATATTAATAACACTATATTAATATTACACTAATTACCCTCCGGCTCGAAGGACCAATTGTAACTGAGGGGTACAATTCCCTGACTGTATTACTAGATATGATACTTACTACCACTACCTTTGTACTTAATATTCGGCCACCCAGTACACGGCATAAATATATTATCATAAACACTCTCACGTAGATGAAACGGATCCAACACAAATGTACGAAGTCGAAGTATGCGTTTATTACTACACAGCAATGGTGTGTAGAGCAAGCACTTAATCACTTAATTACATTTATGAATTGAAATAGTATGCACTTTTATGGCAAAGAGTATTCGTCGGTATATCAATAGAGAATGTCCAATCTCTGATGGCGCAGGTGGTAAATATACGACCTGGAATAGTTAAGGAATAACAGCAATGATACTTTAATGATTATATACTAGATACACTAAAGGGGGGTTAATCCGGTCGCTTGTAAGCCGACAGGAGTAGGAGGGGGGGGGGGGGTAGAATCCGGCTGCCTCGTCCGGCCAAGGGTATCCCAGGTGAACCCACTGTAGTGCCGTTCAATGCGCCGGCGATCCTTGGACCACAGATGAAAGCAGGTGGACTCTTTGTGGGCCGGCTCTCTCCGGTCCACGGGGGAGAGACGTGAAGCGACCTCGTCTTGCAGAGCGTCTCCTCACCTTGCGTCCTCTCCAGGGGGGGGGGTTCCAACACACAGCAGTGTCGGGGGTCTTTATCCATGGAATAATCAAAGTATACAAAGCATAATCCGTGCCTGGGAAGGCGGGCTGTCGTCGGTAGAATAATCCGGTATACAGGTCCACTCGCTCGTCGGCTCTGGGGCTCCTCGGGTGCAGCTTCACATGGGTCAACCACCCTGGGTAAGCAGCCAGTTCTCTGCCCGAAACGATGGGGTACTGACTACGGTAGTATTCTCACCGCACGAAGCACTATATATTAACAGACTATTATTAGCTTAATAGACTACGTCCAACTCGACGATATAGTGCCAAATATGACTATTCAAATATTAATATACACGATGTCTCAATACCGATGGTAGGCGAACTTGGCCTTACTCCCACACGTGGCGTCGCGGGGAGGCTTTACGTCTGTGACTCTATTGGAGGGTAAGAAACTGGACTGAAAAGAAAGTCCTACTTTAGTAGCGCAGTATATATACGCACTATGAACAAATAGTCCCATTAGTGGTGCGGTAGCCAGATTCCTACGCGGAACTAGGACTTGTTCGTACATGTGGAGCGGTACGTTTGAACTGGGTCTGAGGGGTATGGCAGCCTGGCACCAAGGTCTCGACCAATAGTAGAATGGAGACTATTATGGGATGTTCAGTAGGCTAGAATGGATATTCAATGCATATTGTACAAGGAATATACAAGGGATATCAGGGAATATTAGAGAATATACAAATACAATTAAATATATATATATAAATAAATATATATATTCGGTTTAATCTGGCCCTTCACAATACTTTCCTCTGGGGCAACTACTATACTATACTACTGTACTAACCCTGTACTAACCCTGACTGCAGCAAACGTCACCAGCCTTAACAGCAGTAGGTTGACAGTGACCTCACTCTACTGAACTCTGCCAGGAGAATGTATCTCACAAAAATGGATAAGACCAGAGAATATTTAAAAGACAACAGGCTGTCTTTATAGAATGATGTGATGTAATGATAAACACCTGTTGTACCTGAGTGAGTGGGGGCAACATCCTAAAGGGAGAAAGCTTAAGGTGGAACAGCTGTTAAGGTGGACTGGTTCTCCCTGCTACACATACAGTAAATATAGGCTTACAAGCCTGCTTCACAAAAAACAGTGTCAAGGACATTTAACAGGTGTTAAGAGGTTTGGTAACAAGTTAACATAACACTATCGTCAGTGAGGCCTTTCTCAGAAAGACTGTGAGATGTGTGTTCCCTTCTGCTGGTCAAACATTTTACATGCAGAGAGACGTTTTACTGCCAGGAGCGGCCCTGCTAGCTGCCAATGCAATGGCCTGATCCAGTGATCACCAAGCTGGGACGGACGCACGACAGATTGTCATTCTGTTCGGCGCCATGCATGGTCGCCTCCGCCGTGGGAGTGTGAACGGGTGAATGTGAGGCATAAGTTGTGAAGCGCTTTGGCTAAAAAGCGCTGTATTAATGTATAATATCATTTACCCTTTAACTTATCAATCTTATCAATGTTTGGTTTACTTAGATATCTTAACTGACTTCGTTATCACCAAATGTGACACCATTGTGTGTAGAATGAGCAATTACTTTCAACACAGCAAGGCCTGCCAACTTCTACCACACTGTTACCAGTGCATACACGGGCAATGTAAATACACAAGCCTGCTTCAGGAAAGAAAAAAAAAACACAAAGGGTCAAGGACTTTTAACAGGTGTCAAGTTAACATTACACTATCTTGTGTCCTTACTCTGAAAGATTGAGATGTGTGTTCACCTCTCACGTAGACACGGATGCAGGGGGTATATATACCACACGTTTGTGGCACACAGAGGTAGAACTGGATGCAACGATGAACACGTTGACTTTCCTGTGTGCTTTGGGTCTCTTCGCTGTGGTGCAGGTGTCTTGCGCCGTGATAGAATATGCACCGGAAATGGTACCAGTGAGTATACTCCAGTAATTTTGTTGCTGTTAATCTGAAACGGATTAATATACAATATATTTTTTATGCTTAATCTGTATAATAATCAAAGTGTGCTTTTGTCTATTTTTGGAACATATGTACTACTACAGCCACCAATGATTTGCAATTAACACCTGTCGTAATTGGCATTCTTCGTCCTCTTGCCCTTTGTGGGCAATCCACCAAGCCAAATTGTTTGTGTGTACAGATAATATACAAATAACCCTGATTCTGAAAAGTGAAAATTGAAAAGTCACTATACAGTAGTGACACCAAGGTGTCCGTTAGGAACTGGAATTTGTGCAAAATTGTTCATATTTATTTTCTATCTCTCCTCTGAACACAAAGGAGGTGAAGGAGATGAGCGAAAGCGAGGGTGAGTATCTACTTATTTTGAATTAGTATCTCATTATTTCTAATTTATTTGAGGAATATTCTCCTGTCATAAACATTGCTTTTTATCATTCTATCATTCTATCTTTCTATCTTTCTGTTGTTTCCTTGGTCCTTTATGTTTCTTTGTGTTGTGTCTACAGTAGAGCTCATGGCCGAGCTGACGAGATCAGACCAGACTGATATTGTGGAGAAGCACAACACCCTGAGGAGAGGTGTTCAGCCTACAGCCAGCAACATGTTGAAGATGGTAAAATACTCTTTATAATATCACTAGTGACATGTCATTATATTGTATGATGTGGTGTGATATGATATTATATTATATAATATATTGTGATATCTAATGCCTTTTTGTAAAATCAAAAAAGCATATTCCTTTATTGATCCCCCTGGGGACATTTGGGTGTCATAGCAGCGTGGGGGAGGGGAGGTACAGGTATGGTCTGGGTAATAGAAGAAAGATGTAAATAAAGGCAATAATTTTTTTTTTTAAATTAACAAATTAAAAAAATCTGAATATAGAAGTATGAGAAAAAGAAACGGTATATACACAAGGTGCAGGTCTGTACCCTAACTGGCATGATATTATGTCATATGGTCATAGTCCGAGCTGGTTTTAGTGGTTAAGAGTCAGACACACTTAGTGGTCAGACATTCCTAATAGTTCTCGAGTTCTGCAGCCATTAGTTCTCCAGCTGCTGGCAGCAGTCCATGCCCACGGCTGTGGAGCCTGATGGCTGCTGGCGCGAAGGACTGGCTTATAGGCGGCACATCTATTCTATGATGTGCTCTTTGGATAAGCACTGAAAACACTGAAATGCATCATATAAACGGGGTATTGCGTAACAGGGTTATACTGTATAGTGGTTATATGCTGTACTGCACTGGTGTGATGGGGTTATCTGTATCTAATTTATATATCCCATATAATTTTATTCAACCTCTTTATTTACAGTTGTACAGCCTTGGCCTATATTTTATTTCATAATTATATTATTCTATTGTGCTTAACTTGGCTCATATTTCATTTTATTTTACTCCACCTCTTTATTGTATTATCTGTCTGTCCGCTAATGTAGCACCGATAACGTCCAAAGCAAATTCTTTGTATGTGAAAACTACTTGGCAAATAAAGACCATTCTGATTCTGATCTGGTACAGTGATCACATACCGTACTGTGTGTGCTGATCTGTGTGCCCCTCTTCCCCCCCACAGAGCTGGAACAGGGAGGCCCAAGCCAACGCTCAGAGATGGGCCAACACCTGTTCCATGAACCACAGCCCTGACAGCGACAGAAAGATCAGCAGTACGCGCCTCCATATTTACTCACGCAGAACAAGACATGTGCAGAACAAGACATGTGCAGAACAAGACGCAGGCTGTAGAAAAGCCAGCGCCATTGCACGCAACGTTAACCCTTTCACTGCCACACTATACAAAGGGGTTAACGATTTCACTACCACACTACAGAAGGTTAACCTTTCACTACCACACTACAGCAGGTTAACCCTGTCACTACCACACTACAAACGGGTTAAGATCACACACAAATGTTTTTATCGACAGTATTCATTTGTACACTTCACTTTAGAAGGAAAGGGGGTGTCAGGAACAGGCTTCTTTCAAACAAAGAGTTAACTTCAGGCCGCGGGGAGCGAGGTGCAAATGCAGGAAGGAGTGTTGGATGTTTCCTAGATATCGCCTCTCAGATAGAATTGGACGTGCGACCTCAGGAAAGAGGGGCAGCGGGGCTTCGCTTCAATTTCCTGCCTTTCACAAAGACGGATCCGGAGACTACGCACCACGCGGACACATTTCCCTTGATGCATAATCATAAATCAGGGGGGGGAGGGGGGGCAACACTTATTGCTTTTCCATATGGCCTGTGTGTAACGGGAACCCATTCTCTCTCCTCCCCCCCCCCCCGCCCACCCTCCGCCCCCGCCCCAACTACAGCTAGTGGATGTGGGGAGAACCTGTACATGGCCAGCTACCAGAACACCTGGAGCAACGCCATCCAGTCCTGGTACGACGAGGTGAAGGACTGGAGATACGGACAGGGATCCATCAACGGAGGCGTGGTCGGACACTTCACCCAGGTGCGGTACAGGGTCACACTCAGGTGGAGGGTGTCACGCGTTCTAAGAACGATGTACCGTAACAATGGCGACTGGCCACTGAAACCTTTGGGAGTTCAAGGAGAAAATTCTAGTTTAATATTAGTCATTGAGAATGTCTACAAATTTTTTTGTATCCTTTGTCCTGTAGTAATATATGTGTTAAATGAACAAAACCATTCCATTGTGACAAAACATGAAAAATAACAAAACAAAACCAAAAAAGCACATGATCTCTCCTTTTAAACAAAGACCATATTGTGTGTGTTGATTCCATGAGCTCCTGACGATCCTGTGTCCTGTCTCTTCTCATGTGCGCAGCTTGTGTGGTACAGGTCCAACCAGATCGGCTGTGCCATGGCGCACTGCCCCAACTCCAAATACAAGTACTTCTACGTGTGCCACTACTGCCCACCGTAAGAGACGAGCACACACACATTACACTATAGAATCTCACTATGGTTTCATTCACAGCCATGGAGTTTTGTACTAAAATGTATCTAAAAGCAAAAACCTTAACAGACGGGGAGGGGGGAGGAGACTTACTGTGCAATATGCAATATTATGCAATTCATATATAGATTCATTACACACTGAGTGAAATATTTCAAGCCTTTATTTTTTTTTACATTTAGATGATTATGGCTTACAGCAAATGAAACCCCCAAATTCTGTTTCTGAGAAATGAATGAATATTACATAAGACCAATAAAAAAGAAAAAAATATATATTACAGATTACATATTATGTCTACCTACTAAAAAAGTATATGCACCCACTTGGTCGGGGCTCCTTTTGCATGAATCAATGCGGCGTGGCATGGAGGCAACCAATATATAACCTCAATATTCTAATTTATTGAGATGCACCTGTAGATTATTCACTATAAAAAATTTACTAATCCCTATGCAAAAGTGTGGAACATCTAAAGTATGCAGTTATTTTGTACCTTGTAAAAACTTGTTGAATCTTGTTGAGTAGCCTGCCATTTGCCTCACTGCCACAATGCATATTGATTACAGTACATGTTATGTCAGAGATCCTGTGTGATTGTTTATGATATCTATGGCTGTGGGATTCGAAGCTTCACTAGTCATGAGTTATTAACAGTGAATAATCAAAGCCCTCATTATTCCATGAGGCAGGTAAATGAGACTGTGGGGTAGATGCGTTTTTAGTTCTCCTAATTTTTTAGTTCTTTCCTCATTGTAGAAGAAGTGATTTTCAGAATAAATGTTGGATTATTATTCTATAGAAGCTTCTTATGAATGAATGAATTTTATTTGTATAGCGCTTTTTCAAACAAAGTTACAAAGTGCTTTACAGACATGTTAAAAACAGCAAACATCAGCAAAGGTGAAAAGATTTAATAGACAATAAAACGAGAGAAAAAGAGACAAAATACATTATGCTGATGTAGGGTCATTTTTGAAGTGGTAAAAAAAAAACATCAACATTTTGGCATTGAAGCATTTTGAATCAGCCCTATGATATCATGTTTAATGTGTGACGCCCTGGCCTACATTACAGTGGCAACTTCCAGCTCACCCACCCCTACAAGTCGGGACCTTCTTGTGGAGACTGTCCCAAAGCCTGTGACAACAAGCTGTGCAGTAAGTAAAGACCAAAGGAACACTATGCTGTAACACATGATGGAAATTAAATTAAGTAACTACATTAGGTTTGTCATGGGGTGTCCTAGTATAGGTGTACTTGCTTAATTTTGTTGTAGAAAATCATTCAATATTTGTAAAATAGTAGTAAACTGCCTAATAATTAATAATAGTATACATTATTATTATTACATCTATATTATTTGTTTTTATAATGTATACAGTGTCTCAAAACTCACATGTAGTCTACAAAGTTTTCATCTGCTATTTTGTCATTCCTTTGTGGATCCCTTAAATAAACCTATCTACCCCTACCTACTTATGACGTCATAAATCTGGATCATGTCCTTCGTTCGAATGCCTTCTCTCTCTCTCGCTCTCTCTCTCTCTCTCTCTCTCAGCCAACCCCTGTCCCTATGCCGACAAGTACAACAACTGCCCTGATCTGAAGGAGCAATGGGGTTGCAGCAACGGTGATGTTGCCAACTGGTGTCCCGCCTCCTGCAAGTGCACCAATGAGATCATCTGATTGACTGGCTGACATACAGAGTGAATACAGTCACAATTCTAATCAAGGGCTGGAAACTAAGTGAAGTGTAGCCTTCAGCTACAGTAGTGGCATGTTCCACCATGACTCTAATCATACCAATGATCAATAAAGCTCAGGCTACAGACTGTACTTCTTGTCCGTGTCGAATGGTGTTGTTGTTGTTGGTTCAAAATCATAGTAAACTGCAAGGATATATCTTGGGATATGTAGCCTCCTCATGTCGTTGGGCGTTAAAGACACGGTTAATGCATGAGGAGGAGAACTTACTATCAGGGACGTGCACAGGACTTTATAGGGGCATGTGCTCAAAGGCTGAAAAGGGCACTGGGCCTGTGCACGTGCGAAATGGGGGGCCCCCTTTTTATGCTTTTTGTGGGGTTTTGGTGATCAAATATTGAATATTGACTATAATAATCAGTGCAGGAGCTCACTTATCCTTGAAAGACACTTTTATCACTGACTTCTCCTTGATGACCCTCCCAGAGCTCGGATAGGAATGGGTCTGAGACGGCCAGAAGATGCAGAGCGTAGGGGTCTTGAGGGTGTGTAGTTAGAGACCATTATGATGAATTGAAAATGGGGGACCCTGATGTAAACAAGACGAAAGTCTTTCTCTGGTCTGCATCCCCTTAACAATTGTATGTATTGAGCTGTACTGTACTGTACCCATTCTGCAATCTGTTAATAAACTTTTCAATCAATCAATCAAACCATTGACCGGAGGTAGGTGGGAGCGGTTCCCTTTGCCGCACGGTATGCCAGGTCGAGGGCCTTGAAGCAGATTCGTGCAGCAATGGGGAGCCAGTGCAGGTCCCTAAGAAGTGCAGTGACATGGGCTGACTTCGGTAGGTTTTAGATCAGGCAGGCCGCTGCATTCTGAATGAGTTGAAGAGGCTTGGTGGCGGTGGCCGGGAGGCCAGCAAGCAGTGCGTTGCAGTAGTCGAGGCGGGAGATGACTGTTAATTGGACGAGGAGTTGGGTGGCTTCTTTTGTCAGGAAGGGGCGGATCCTTCTGACGTTGCTCAGGAGGAATCTGCAGGTTCTGGTTGTCGCCGCAATGTGAGCAGAGAAGTTCAACTGGTCGTCGAGGACAACACCAAAGTTCTTGGCGGTCGGGGATGCGGTAGAAACGGGCCGCGGGCCTGTGGCAGGAGCGGAGTTGGGCGGGCGGCCACGCCATCAGGGCTGAGCCAGCTCCACCGGCCCGTCCGGGGCCATGTGAGCAGGTTTTAACCGGTCCACTGATATCCGCTCCTGAATCCCCCCTTTGTCCACCACAAAGTTCTTGGGTCCTGCTTCCAGGACACGGAAGGGCCCATCATATGGAGACTGGAGTGGAGAACAGTGAGCATCGCGGCGGACGATTACATAACCGGCCGACATCAAGTCCTTTGGGATGTAGGACTGGGGAATGCAGTGATGTGCAGGCACGGGGGCGAAAGTGCTGGCGGCGTTGCGGAGGGCCAAACGATGAGTTGCAGCTCACCAGGGGGCTGTGGCACCTGGGAGGAACTCCCCAGGGACTCTTAGCGGCTGGCCCAATACGAGCTCGGCAGAAGAGGACTGCAGATCCTCCTTTGGGGCCGAGCGCAGGCCTAGTATGACCCACGGCAAATGGTCGACCCAATTACTGCCTGTGAGAGCAGCCCGGAGAGCAGCCTTCATGGTGCGGTGGAAACGCTCACACAGCCCATTTGCCTGCGGGTTGTATGCCATGGTGCGGTGGAGTTTTACCCCCAAATTCTCAGCCACGGCGTTCCACAGCTCTGAAGTGAACTGGGAGCCCCTGTCGGAAGTCAGGTCCGATGGTGTATCGAAACGGGCAACCCAGGTGGAGATGAATGCCCAAGCCACGTCAGCCGACGTGGTAGATGCCAGGGGCACGGCCTCCGGCCACCTGGAGGTCCTGTCCACCATCGTAAGGAGGTGAGTGCACCCCTGGGAGGGGGGCAGCGGACCCACCAGGTCCACATTAACGTGGTCGAATCGCCTCTCTGGGATGAGAAATGGCTCCAGCTGGGCCTTAGTGTGCCGGTGCACCTTGGCACGCTACACAAGAGGCTGCCCACCCCTTGATGTCCTTCCTGAGGCCCGACGAACTTGGCCCCCACCAGCTTAACCGACGCCTTCACCCCCGGGTGCGACAAGGCATGAATGGCATCATAAATGCAGCGGCGCCAGCCAGTGGGGACCATCGGGCAAGGTCGGCCCGTGGAGACACGGCACGGGCGGCACGGTGGTACAGTGGTTAGCACTGCTGCCTCACAGCAAAAAGGTCCTGGGTTCGAACCCCAGCAGGGGGCCTTTCTGTGTGGAGTTTGCATGTTCTCCCTGTGTTCGCGTGGGTTTCCTCTGGGTACTCCGGTTTCCTCCCACACCATAAAGACATGCATGGTAGGCAGGGACTACAGATGAAAACTAGCTCATTAGCTAATTCTGGCACATTTACATTGATGTGGAAACTGAAGATGTTGATTAATGTGCACTGTCCCTGGGTAAAAAAATTCAAAATAACTTAACTTAAACTTAGGAGCGTGGCCTTAGAATAGAATAGAATCTTTATTGTCATTGTTGGTACAACGAAATTTAGTTTGGAACATCACCACTGGCATACAAACATAAAATATAGCATGTGCAAAATAATAATGTCAATAATAATAATAATAATATATAATAATAAAGTATCAATGTCCCAATGTCCTCAATAATAATAATATACCATCAATGTCCCAAGTGCATTTAGTGCTAGTGCAAATAAATAAATATTTCAGTGATAGTCCAGTGAGTTAATGGAAGGAGGGGGGGGGGCGTTGACTTGTTACCGTCCTGGAACGCCACATCTTCCAGTCTCAGTCCTATCGCGGCCGTCCTGAATGCCTGGATGTCCATGTCCATGCACTGGTCAGCTACCATGGCCTCGTAGTCCACACCCAGGTGCACAGTGTTGACCCGCACTCGGGAGAGGCAGTCAGCCACCAGGTTGTCCTTGCCCACCATGTGCTGAAGGTCCATGGTAAATTCAGAAATGGCAGATAGTTGGCGCTGCTGCGGTGCTGACCATGGTTCCGTGGTCTTGGCCATGGCAAAGGTCAAAGGCTTGTGGTCCACAAAGCTCTCGTTGCTGAAAAAGGCCAGAGGCTGCCAGGCGCCGGCCACCCACTGTTCACACACCGCCCCACAGCATAATCCGAGGCATCGGTCATGAGGGCTATCGGAGCAGCCGGGTATGGGTGTGCCAGCATGGTAGCATTAGCGAGAGCAGCCTTAGCATCCTCAAATAGCCTCCTTGTAACTGAGGGGTACAATTCCCTGACTGTATTACTAGATATGATACTTACTACCACTACCTTTGTACTTAATATTCGGCCACCCAGTACTCGGCATAAATATATTATGATGAACACTGTCACGTAGATGAAACGGATCCAACACAAATGTACGAATTAGAAATAGGTCTTTATTTCTACACAGCGATGGTGTGTAGAGCAAGCACTTAATCAAATCAATCACATTTATGAATGGGAATTAGTATGCACTTTTATGGCAAGAGTATTCGTCGGTATATCAATAGAGAATGTCCAATCTCTGAAGGCGCAGGTGGTACATATACGACCTGGAATAGTTAAGGAATAACAGCAATGATACTTTAATGATTATAGACTGGATACACTAGGGGGGGTTAATCCGGTCGCTTGTAAGCCGACAGGAGTAGGAAGGGGGGGGGGGGGTAGAGTCCGGCTGCCTCATCCGGCCAAGGGTATCCCAGGTGAACCCACTGTAGTGCCGTTCAATGCGCCGGCGATCCTTGGACCACAGATGAAAGCAGATGGACTCTTTGTGGGCCGGCGTCCTCCGGTCCACGGAGGAGAGACGTGAAGCGACCTCGTCTTGCAGAGCGTCTCCTCACCTTGCGTCCTCTCCAGGGGGGGGGGTTCCAACACACGGCAGTGTCGGGGGTCTTTATCCATGGAATAATCAACGTATACAAAGCATAATCCGTGCCTGGGAAGGCGGGCTGTCGTCGGTAGAATAATCCGGTATACAGGTCCACTCGCTCGTCGGCTCTGGGGCTCCTCGGGTGCAATCTCACATGGGGTCGATCATCCTGAATAAGCAGCCAGTTTTCTGCCCGAAACGATGGGGTGCTGACTACGGTAGTATTCTCACCGCACGAAGCACTATATATTAACAGACTATTATTGGCTTAATAGACTACGTCCAACTCGACGATATAGTGCCAAATATGACTATTCAAATATTAATATACACGATGTCTCAATACCGATGGTAGGCCGAACTTGGCCTTACTCCCACACGTGGCGTCGCGGGGAGGCTTTACGTCTGTCACTCTATTGGAGGGTAAGAAACTGGACTGAAAAGGAAGTCCTACTTTAGTAGCGCAGTATATATACGCACTATGAACAAATAGTCCCATTAGTGGTGCGGTAGCCAGATTCCTACGCGGAACTAGGACTTGTTCGTACATGTTGAGCGGTACGTTTGAACTGGGTCTGGGGGGTATGGCAGCCTGGCACCAAGGTCTCGACCAATAGTAGAATGGAGACTATTATGGGATGTTCAGTAGGCTAGAATGGATATTCAATGCATATTGTACAAGGAATATACAAGGGATATCAGGGAATATTAGAGGATATACAAATACAATTAAATATATATAAATAAATATATATATTCGGTTTAATCTGGCCCTTCACAACAGCCACCCCCTGATTGGTCCCAGACCTAATCAGTTAAGCAGAGACAGATTAATCGCGTTGTCTATTTACACATAAGGGTTTGCTGTAGGGGTCAGTCAACTTCACAAAGTCATAGGGTTATAGGGTCATGGTCATCATCGATTGTGTCTGGGAGTCGGGGCAGTTCTATGAGCCTCGCAACGGGACGGGTGTAAGTGCGACCCTGGACAAGCACTTCAGCTGCTCGGACCTTGCCGTCGGCACCGGTGTCACTTTGCTTACGCGGCCGGCCGGCCACATAGCTCTGGGCAGTGATTGATCAATAATCATGACGACTGTTCCTTCTGTCAAATTGTCTCTCTCCTTTACCCACTTCTGGCGGGTCTGTAGAGACGGTAGGTAGTGCAGTAGGAAACTGCTCCAAAACTTGTCGGCTAATACTTGGCTGTACCTCCACATTCGTCGGCCGTTCACTTCTTCAGGCCGGTACATTGTCTGGGGTAATGCAGGATCTAGCCGCCCCATCAGGAGTGTGTTGGGGGTAACTGGGTAGATAACAGTGCTCAATCCACAGAACACAGGCTTCTTATTCTCAGCCTCCTCCTGACTGGCTTTCCTCGGGATAGGCGTGGGCCACTCTCCTTCCGGGAGCTTTAGGAATGCTGGGCCGTCACTGTAGACATTGCGACGGGTGAGGTCATCCAGGGGCATCCCCCGGGTGATGACGTCAGCTGGGTTCTGTTTTGTATCAACGTAGCGCCACTCTGTTTCTCCGGTTAACTCTTCGGTTAAGTCTTGAATCTCGGTGACTCTGACTCCCACGAAGACTTTGTACTTGCATGAGTCCGATTTGATCCAGGCGAGTACTGTCGTGGAATCTGACCACAGGATTGTTCTAGACACCGGTATGGTGAGCTCACGTTGGATGAGCGTGGCTAGGTGCGCTCCGGCTAGGGCTGCGCAGAGCTCTAGACGTGGGATAGATTGTTGCTTGCGTGGGGCTATTCTCGAGCGGGCGAGGACAAATGCTGTGTAGATCTCTC
Organism: Notolepis coatsorum; assembly: GCF_963971535.1. NCBI lineage: Eukaryota > Metazoa > Chordata > Actinopteri > Aulopiformes > Paralepididae > Notolepis > Notolepis coatsorum. Next base: position 133,564,314 of record NC_140169.1, on the reverse strand, counting down.
CCCCCTTTTCTTGGGCCCGCAAGTAGGCTACTGATCCGTATGCGACCTCTGAGGCGTCACTGAAGACGTGTAAGTCCATTTTACATGTCTCTGGCCTCACCGTGGGTGGGAAGTAGCTTCGGCGCATATTAACGCCTGGGAGTGAGTGGAGCTCCATCTCCCACTCTCTCCAGGTGGATGCAAGGTGTGCGGGAATGGGGTCGTCCCAGCCCTGGTCCTTGTCCCACAATGCTCGTACAATCATTTTTGCCCTGGTGGTGTACGGTAGAATACATCCTAGCGGGTCATATTGTCGGGCGAGTGTTGTGTACACACTCCGTCTGGTGGTCGGCGCCGCCGCCGGCCTTCCCTGGTCCGTAGTCAGGGGCTTGTGTCTGTAGTGAAGCGAATCTGTTTTGAATCGCCACACCAATCCCAGGGTCATCTCCTGGGCTTCTCCCGGGATTGTAGCCATCCAGGTCTCGCTGCTGGCTGCCTTGTCCTCGGAGGAGAGGCTGCGCAGTACTTGCGGATCGCTGCTGGCCCACTGCCTGAGATCAAAGCCGCCTTTGATCAATGAGGCGCGGAGTTTAATCAGGAGAGCCTCGGCTTCTTCCTGGGTTGAAAGGCTTTGTAGACAGTTGTCTACGTAGAAGCTGTTCTTTACGCTGTGTCGGACCTCTTCGTCCGCTGCTGGGTCCTCTGCTACATGTTTCTGTAGTGCAAATGTAGCACAGCAGGGGCTGCACGTCGTTCCGAAGGGGAGGACTTCCCATTGGTAGATGGCTGGGTGCTCATCTCCTGGCTTCTCTCTCCATAGGAACCGTAACAGGGGCTTGTCCTCCTCTACTAATCTCACCTGCAGGAACATTCCTTTAATGTCCCCGCTGATGGCCACCTTTTCCTGGCGGAAGCGGAGTAGAACGCCGAGTAGGGAGGGGCCGAGTGTGGGACCGGGCAGTAACTCTTTATTCAGATTTTGGGATCCGATCTGGTAGCTGCAGTTAAATACTATGCGGTCTTTACCGTTGTGATGGACCTTGTGGTGAGGCACGTACCACGATTCAGTGGTCTGGTCAGCCTCTTTAATGTCCATCTTTGTGACGTGTCCCGCTGTGATGAGCTTCTCAATCTCAGCGCGGTATACACTCTCTTGGGCGGGGTTCTTGGCTAAGCGCCGCTCCGTGTTCAGCAGGTACCGTTCTGTGGCGTCTGTCTTGGCGTGGAAAGTAGGCATTCCTTCTCGCCGCAGGAGTGGCGTGGCGTATCTCAACACGCCGTTGACCGGGACTCTCTTGGTCCCTGTCTCGAGGAGGTGAATGGCGTAAATGTCATCTTTAGAGCGAATGTCTTTCCTTCCGTTCTTAAAGGGCATTTGTTCCAAGGTCCATTACCGCTCTACGTGTTGCAGGAGTGCGGTTTCTCCCTCTGTGACTCGGGAGTGGAGACATCTAGTGGCTGTACTTCGGTTGAGAGATTTGGCGAGCGGGCCTTGGAGAGTCCATCCCAAACGGGTCTCGACTGCTGCAGGACAGCCTCGGGGTCCGGTATGAACCCGGTCTATCGGGACAATGAGGTCTGCATGGTCGGAGCCTATCAACAGGGTCGGCATAGCATTGTCTATGAGCGGGATCGGTAACTTGCGCAGATGTACATATTTCTCCATCAGCTTGGCGACGGGGTATGTGTACCGCGACAGTCCTATTTCTTGGCTGGTGAAAGCGTCTGTAATCTGGTACCGTCGCTCAGGCTGGCCGCTTGCTGCGATAGAGAATGAGACATTCTCGCCCTTTATCGTCTTCAAATCTCGTCTTATTGTCCGAATTGTCATTTGGGTTTCGCTTCCCCGCAGCCCTAGCTGGGCCGCAGCGGAGGCGAGCAGCAGGGTCTTCTCTGACCCGTCATCGAGGACGGCGTAGGTGTCCAGGACTTTATTCTGGTAGCTTAGTGTCACACGCACTACTTTTAGGAGTACTCGGGCTCCACTGCTGCTGGCGGGATCGATGTACATGACGCTCGCTTTGCTGCTGGATGGTGCGGGTGAAGGGCGCCGTCTGTTACTGTCGTGAAGTATGTCCAGATGGGCTCCATCGCACTTGGTGCACCTTTTCTTTAAGCGGCATTCGGCTGCCATGTGTGAGCGCGCACAGCGAAAACAGCGCTTGTTGGACTTTATCCATTGACTTGCTTCCTCCGCGTTCAGCTTGGGGAAGGAGTCACATTGCGCTAGCCAGTGTTCTTTCTCACAGTAGGGGCACACTATCTTCCACTTCTCCGTTCTGGAGGGGGTACTGTGGCTCCTGCTGCTCGGTACTGACTCCGATTGGTGCATCACAGTCACCGATCTTCTTCCATCATTTAGTCGTCTGGTTCCTTCTCTGGAGCCAGGGGTGCTCCGTCCGAATGTATCTAGCCGTAGGCTGCTGACTTCTCTCGCCAGGAAGTCTGCTAGATCGAGGAGGTTCGGTTCGGGGCCATTCGGGTCTCGGTGGTCTCTCTGCCGCCTAAAACGCTCCTGTCGAGCGGGCGGCAGCTTCTCCAAGATCCTTTCCACATTTGAGTTGGCGTAAAGTTCATGCCTCCCCTTCTCTCTCTGCGCTCCCAACATCCCTACCAGGGACTGCACTCTGATGGACAGGTCGTCCAGTGCTCGATTGTCTATTGCTGGGGGTAAGCGGTCGATGTGTCGGATCTCCTGGATCACGTAATCCCATATGCGCCCATACCTCTGGTCCAATGCTACCAGCGCTGCTGTGTATGGGGTGGTGGAAGTCGCGTAGGCGAGCGCTATATTATGTGCGCGGGGTACCTTTAAGTGCTTCAGTAGGATGGCGTATTTATGGCGTTCATCCAATACATCCACCAACATGGTCTCCAGACACATGCGGAGTTCTGTATACTGGGCCCGGTTCTCTTGGGTGAAGTCGGGTACCATAGGCGTGCCAATGTATGACGCTGACTGTGGATACATCGGCGAGCGTTGGGGGAGAGGCCTCCTAGGCGAGTCTCCTCCCGCTCCTTGGTATGGGCTGGTACTGGCAGTGTACCATGGCCCGCTTGTCCAGGTGCTGTTCCTCGGTGCGGGTCGTGCGTCGTGCTCACCCGGGTATAGAGTCGGGGGTCTGTAGCGCAGCTCCGCGGGAGTATAGCCTGGGCTGTACCGGACCTCCTGGTCCGGTAGAGTACTGTGCTGTCGTCGGGCGTGGTTCTCCTCCTCTTCCTCTTCGTCTTCAGTTAGGTCATCCAGTGCTTGTAGTCTCTGGTTTAGCCTCTCCACAGGATATGCTGCTCCTTCCCGGTTGCTAGGTCTCGCTTGGACCGGTGGGGGGAGGTGGTCTGTGGGGGGTATAGACCTCGTCTGTTGGTCAAGTTCAGGGTTGTTTACTCGGCTAGGGGATGCCGCCCTGGAGGTGTGTCTAGACGAGTTCCTGGAGCCTCTGGCGGAGGGAGAGGGTGTTGTCCGTCTGATCAGCTGTTCTATTAGTTGCGCTTGCTGTCTGTCGCGCTCTGCGTCCCGTAGAGCACCAGCAGCTGCTCGCTGGCTGTCTGCTCGGTCTCGGGCCACATTCTCTTCCCTCTGAATGCGTCTTATTTCTAGACGTATATGCTCTTCTTCGCTCCGCTGCTGGATCTGCAGTCGGTCGCGTTCAGCAGCGGCGTTCAGGCTGATGAGGAAGGCCTGCTGTAGGGTCCTCTCTGCCTCGCTGGGAGAAGGCGGTTGTATAGGGGAGCCTTCCCTCAGGGTACTCCTTGCGGAGCCTTGGAGCTCTATCTCCATGGTGCTCTCCCCGTCTTCTTCCGTGCCGAGTTCTGTCTCGGTAGCGTTGTATTCCTCCCGGGACTCATCGGGGACTACTTCTTCAGTACTGGCGGGGTGTGAAGTCATGTCTGGTTCCCACTGGTCCCCACCGTGAACTTGGTCAGTTACATTAGAACCCGTAGGGGCCTCTATGGTCGGGGTAGTCTGGGCGTTGGGGTTAGACATACTTTTACTTTCTAGTTTTACCGCGTTTACTGTTAGTAGAAGACTAGGTTGTTGACTGACAGCGTAAGCCTCTAAGTACTGAGGGAGCCGTCGTTCGCGCTGCGGGCGTTGGTTAGGAGGATCGTTTCGTGGAGTGTTCATCATAGGCCATTTCAATATTAATAACACTATATTAATATTACACTAATTACCCTCCGGCTCGAAGGACCAATTGTAACTGAGGGGTACAATTCCCTGACTGTATTACTAGATATGATACTTACTACCACTACCTTTGTACTTAATATTTGGCCACCCAGTACTCGGCATAAATATATTATGATGAACACTGTCACGTAGATGAAACGGATCCAACACAAATGTACGAATTAGAAATAGGTCTTTATTTCTACACAGCGATGGTGTGTAGAGCAAGCACTTAATCAAATCAATCACATTTATGAATGGGAATTAGTATGCACTTTTATGGCAAGAGTATTCGTCGGTATATCAATAGAGAATGTCCAATCTCTGAAGGCGCAGGTGGTACATATACGACCTGGAATAGTTAAGGAATAACAGCAATGATACTTTAATGATTATAGACTGGATACACTAGGGGGGGTTAATCCGGTCGCTTGTAAGCCGACAGGAGTAGGAAGGGGGGGGGGTAGAGTCCGGCTGCCTCATCCGGCCAAGGGTATCCCAGGTGAACCCACTGTAGTGCCGTTCAATGCGCCGGCGATCCTTGGACCACAGATGAAAGCAGATGGACTCTTTGTGGGCCGGCGTCCTCCGGTCCACGGAGGAGAGACGTGAAGCGACCTCGTCTTGCAGAGCGTCTCCTCACCTTGCGTCCTCTCCAGGGGGGGGGGTTCCAACACACGGCAGTGTCGGGGGTCTTTATCCATGGAATAATCAACGTATACAAAGCATAATCCGTGCCTGGGAAGGCGGGCTGTCGTCGGTAGAATAATCCGGTATACAGGTCCACTCGCTCGTCGGCTCTGGGGCTCCTCGGGTGCAATCTCACATGGGGTCGATCATCCTGAATAAGCAGCCAGTTTTCTGCCCGAAACGATGGGGTGCTGACTACGGTAGTATTCTCACCGCACGAAGCACTATATATTAACAGACTATTATTGGCTTAATAGACTACGTCCAACTCGACGATATAGTGCCAAATATGACTATTCAAATATTAATATACACGATGTCTCAATACCGATGGTAGGCCGAACTTGGCCTTACTCCCACACGTGGCGTCGCGGGGAGGCTTTACGTCTGTCACTCTATTGGAGGGTAAGAAACTGGACTGAAAAGGAAGTCCTACTTTAGTAGCGCAGTATATATACGCACTATGAACAAATAGTCCCATTAGTGGTGCGGTAGCCAGATTCCTACGCGGAACTAGGACTTGTTCGTACATGTTGAGCGGTACGTTTGAACTGGGTCTGGGGGGTATGGCAGCCTGGCACCAAGGTCTCGACCAATAGTAGAATGGAGACTATTATGGGATGTTCAGTAGGCTAGAATGGATATTCAATGCATATTGTACAAGGAATATACAAGGGATATCAGGGAATATTAGAGAATATACAAATACAATTAAATATATATAAATAAATATATATATTCGGTTTAATCTGGCCCTTCACAACAGCCACCCCCTGATTGGTCCCAGACCTAATCAGTTAAGCAGAGACAGATTAATCGCGTTGTCTATTTACACATAAGGGTTTGCTGTAGGGGTCAGTCAACTTCACAAAGTCATAGGGTTATAGGGTCATGGTCATCATCGATTGTGTCTGGGAGTCGGGGCAGTTCTATGAGCCTCGCAACGGGACGGGTGTAAGTGCGACCCTGGACAAGCACTTCAGCTGCTCGGACCTTGCCGTCGGCACCGGTGTCACTTTGCTTACGCGGCCGGCCGGCCACATAGCTCTGGGCAGTGATTGATCAATAATCATGACGACTGTTCCTTCTGTCAAATTGTCTCTCTCCTTTACCCACTTCTGGCGGGTCTGTAGAGACGGTAGGTAGTGCAGTAGGAAACTGCTCCAAAACTTGTCGGCTAATACTTGGCTGTACCTCCACATTCGTCGGCCGTTCACTTCTTCAGGCCGGTACATTGTCTGGGGTAATGCAGGATCTAGCCGCCCCATCAGGAGTGTGTTGGGGGTAACTGGGTAGATAACAGTGCTCAATCCACAGAACACAGGCTTCTTATTCTCAGCCTCCTCCTGACTGGCTTTCCTCGGGATAGGCGTGGGCCACTCTCCTTCCGGGAGCTTTAGGAATGCTGGGCCGTCACTGTAGACATTGCGACGGGTGAGGTCATCCAGGGGCATCCCCCGGGTGATGACGTCAGCTGGGTTCTGTTTTGTATCAACGTAGCGCCACTCTGTTTCTCCGGTTAACTCTTCGGTTAAGTCTTGAATCTCGGTGACTCTGACTCCCACGAAGACTTTGTACTTGCATGAGTCCGATTTGATCCAGGCGAGTACTGTCGTGGAATCTGACCACAGGATTGTTCTAGACACCGGTATGGTGAGCTCACGTTGGATGAGCGTGGCTAGGTGCGCTCCGGCTAGGGCTGCGCAGAGCTCTAGACGTGGGATAGATTGTTGCTTGCGTGGGGCTATTCTCGAGCGGGCGAGGACAAATGCTGTGTAGATCTCTCCCCCCTTTTCTTGGGCCCGCAAGTAGGCTACTGATCCGTATGCGACCTCTGAGGCGTCACTGAAGACGTGTAAGTCCATTTTACATGTCTCTGGCCTCACCGTGGGTGGGAAGTAGCTTCGGCGCATATTAACGCCTGGGAGTGAGTGGAGCTCCATCTCCCACTCTCTCCAGGTGGATGCAAGGTGTGCGGGAATGGGGTCGTCCCAGCCCTGGTCCTTGTCCCACAATGCTCGTACAATCATTTTTGCCCTGGTGGTGTACGGTAGAATACATCCTAGCGGGTCATATTGTCGGGCGAGTGTTGTGTACACACTCCGTCTGGTGGTCGGCGCCGCCGCCGGCCTTCCCTGGTCCGTAGTCAGGGGCTTGTGTCTGTAGTGAAGCGAATCTGTTTTGAATCGCCACACCAATCCCAGGGTCATCTCCTGGGCTTCTCCCGGGATTGTAGCCATCCAGGTCTCGCTGCTGGCTGCCTTGTCCTCGGAGGAGAGGCTGCGCAGTACTTGCGGATCGCTGCTGGCCCACTGCCTGAGATCAAAGCCGCCTTTGATCAATGAGGCGCGGAGTTTAATCAGGAGAGCCTCGGCTTCTTCCTGGGTTGAAAGGCTTTGTAGACAGTTGTCTACGTAGAAGCTGTTCTTTACGCTGTGTCGGACCTCTTCGTCCGCTGCTGGGTCCTCTGCTACATGTTTCTGTAGTGCAAATGTAGCACAGCAGGGGCTGCACGTCGTTCCGATGGGCAGGACATCCCATTGGTAGATGGCTCGGTGCTCATCTCCTGGCTTCTCTCTCCATAGGAACCGTAACAGGGGCTTGTCCTCCTCTACTAATCTCACCTGCAGGAACATTCCTTTAATGTCCCCGCTGATGGCCACCTTTTCCTGGCGGAAGCGGAGTAGAACGCCGAGTAGGGAGGGGCCGAGTGTGGGACCGGGCAGTAACTCTTTATTCAGATTTTGGGATCCGATCTGGTAGCTGCAGTTAAATACTATGCGGTCTTTACCGTTGTGATGGACCTTGTGGTGAGGCACGTACCACGATTCAGTGGTCTGGTCAGCCTCTTTAATGTCCATCTTTGTGACGTGTCCCGCTGTGATGAGCTTCTCAATCTCAGCGCGGTATACACTCTCTTGGGCGGGGTTCTTGGCTAAGCGCCGCTCCGTGTTCAGCAGGTACCGTTCTGTGGCGTCTGTCTTGGCGTGGAAAGTAGGCATTCCTTCTCGCCGCAGGAGTGGCGTGGCGTATCTCAACACGCCGTTGACCGGGACTCTCTTGGTCCCTGTCTCGAGGAGGTGAATGGCGTAAATGTCATCTTTAGAGCGAATGTCTTTCCTTCCGTTCTTAAAGGGCATTTGTTCCAAGGTCCATTACCGCTCTACGTGTTGCAGGAGTGCGGTTTCTCCCTCTGTGACTCGGGAGTGGAGACATCTAGTGGCTGTACTTCGGTTGAGAGATTTGGCGAGCGGGCCTTGGAGAGTCCATCCCAAACGGGTCTCGACTGCTGCAGGACAGCCTCGGGGTCCGGTATGAACCCGGTCTATCGGGACAATGAGGTCTGCATGGTCGGAGCCTATCAACAGGGTCGGCATAGCATTGTCTATGAGCGGGATCGGTAACTTGCGCAGATGTACATATTTCTCCATCAGCTTGGCGACGGGGTATGTGTACCGCGACAGTCCTATTTCTTGGCTGGTGAAAGCGTCTGTAATCTGGTACCGTCGCTCAGGCTGGCCGCTTGCTGCGATAGAGAATGAGACATTCTCGCCCTTTATCGTCTTCAAATCTCGTCTTATTGTCCGAATTGTCATTTGGGTTTCGCTTCCCCGCAGCCCTAGCTGGGCCGCAGCGGAGGCGAGCAGCAGGGTCTTCTCTGACCCGTCATCGAGGACGGCGTAGGTGTCCAGGACTTTATTCTGGTAGCTTAGTGTCACACGCACTACTTTTAGGAGTACTCGGGCTCCACTGCTGCTGGCGGGATCGATGTACATGACGCTCGCTTTGCTGCTGGATGGTGCGGGTGAAGGGCGCCGTCTGTTACTGTCGTGAAGTATGTCCAGATGGGCTCCATCGCACTTGGTGCACCTTTTCTTTAAGCGGCATTCGGCTGCCATGTGTGAGCGCGCACAGCGAAAACAGCGCTTGTTGGACTTTATCCATTGACTTGCTTCCTCCGCGTTCAGCTTGGGGAAGGAGTCACATTGCGCTAGCCAGTGTTCTTTCTCACAGTAGGGGCACACTATCTTCCACTTCTCCGTTCTGGAGGGGGTACTGTGGCTCCTGCTGCTCGGTACTGACTCCGATTGGTGCATCACAGTCACCGATCTTCTTCCATCATTTAGTCGTCTGGTTCCTTCTCTGGAGCCAGGGGTGCTCCGTCCGAATGTATCTAGCCGTAGGCTGCTGACTTCTCTCGCCAGGAAGTCTGCTAGATCGAGGAGGTTCGGTTCGGGGCCATTCGGGTCTCGGTGGTCTCTCTGCCGCCTAAAACGCTCCTGTCGAGCGGGCGGCAGCTTCTCCAAGATCCTTTCCACATTTGAGTTGGCGTAAAGTTCATGCCTCCCCTTCTCTCTCTGCGCTCCCAACATCCCTACCAGGGACTGCACTCTGATGGACAGGTCGTCCAGTGCTCGATTGTCTATTGCTGGGGGTAAGCGGTCGATGTGTCGGATCTCCTGGATCACGTAATCCCATATGCGCCCATACCTCTGGTCCAATGCTACCAGCGCTGCTGTGTATGGGGTGGTGGAAGTCGCGTAGGCGAGCGCTATATTATGTGCGCGGGGTACCTTTAAGTGCTTCAGTAGGATGGCGTATTTATGGCGTTCATCCAATACATCCACCAACATGGTCTCCAGACACATGCGGAGTTCTGTATACTGGGCCCGGTTCTCTTGGGTGAAGTCGGGTACCATAGGCGTGCCAATGTATGACGCTGACTGTGGATACATCGGCGAGCGTTGGGGGAGAGGCCTCCTAGGCGAGTCTCCTCCCGCTCCTTGGTATGGGCTGGTACTGGCAGTGTACCATGGCCCGCTTGTCCAGGTGCTGTTCCTCGGTGCGGGTCGTGCGTCGTGCTCACCCGGGTATAGAGTCGGGGGTCTGTAGCGCAGCTCCGCGGGAGTATAGCCTGGGCTGTACCGGACCTCCTGGTCCGGTAGAGTACTGTGCTGTCGTCGGGCGTGGTTCTCCTCCTCTTCCTCTTCGTCTTCAGTTAGGTCATCCAGTGCTTGTAGTCTCTGGTTTAGCCTCTCCACAGGATATGCTGCTCCTTCCCGGTTGCTAGGTCTCGCTTGGACCGGTGGGGGGAGGTGGTCTGTGGGGGGTATAGACCTCGTCTGTTGGTCAAGTTCAGGGTTGTTTACTCGGCTAGGGGATGCCGCCCTGGAGGTGTGTCTAGACGAGTTCCTGGAGCCTCTGGCGGAGGGAGAGGGTGTTGTCCGTCTGATCAGCTGTTCTATTAGTTGCGCTTGCTGTCTGTCGCGCTCTGCGTCCCGTAGAGCACCAGCAGCTGCTCGCTGGCTGTCTGCTCGGTCTCGGGCCACATTCTCTTCCCTCTGAATGCGTCTTATTTCTAGACGTATATGCTCTTCTTCGCTCCGCTGCTGGATCTGCAGTCGGTCGCGTTCAGCAGCGGCGTTCAGGCTGATGAGGAAGGCCTGCTGTAGGGTCCTCTCTGCCTCGCTGGGAGAAGGCGGTTGTATAGGGGAGCCTTCCCTCGGGGTACTCCTTGCGGAGCCTTGGAGCTCTATCTCCACGGTGCTCTCCCCGTCTTCTTCCGTGCCGAGTTCTGTCTCGGTAGCGTTGTATTCCTCCCGGGACTCATCGGGGACTACTTCTTCAGTACTGGCGGGGTGTGAAGTCATGTCTGGTTCCCACTGGTCCCCACCGTGAACTTGGTCAGTTACATTAGAACCCGTAGGGGCCTCTATGGTCGGGGTAGTCTGGGCGTTGGGGTTAGACATACTTTTACTTTCTAGTTTTACCGCGTTTACTGTTAGTAGAAGACTAGGTTGTTGACTGACAGCGTAAGCCTCTAAGTACTGAGGGAGCCGTCGTTCGCGCTGCGGGCGTTGGTTAGGAGGATCGTTTCGTGGAGTGTTCATCATAGGCCATTTCAATATTAATAACACTATATTAATATTACACTAATTACCCTCCGGCTCGAAGGACCAATTGTAACTGAGGGGTACAATTCCCTGACTGTATTACTAGATATGATACTTACTACCACTACCTTTGTACTTAATATTTGGCCACCCAGTACTCGGCATAAATATATTATGATGAACACTGTCACGTAGATGAAACGGATCCAACACAAATGTACGAATTAGAAATAGGTCTTTATTTCTACACAGCGATGGTGTGTAGAGCAAGCACTTAATCAAATCAATCACATTTATGAATGGGAATTAGTATGCACTTTTATGGCAAGAGTATTCGTCGGTATATCAATAGAGAATGTCCAATCTCTGAAGGCGCAGGTGGTACATATACGACCTGGAATAGTTAAGGAATAACAGCAATGATACTTTAATGATTATAGACTGGATACACTAGGGGGGGTTAATCCGGTCGCTTGTAAGCCGACAGGAGTAGGAAGGGGGGGGGGGGTAGAGTCCGGCTGCCTCATCCGGCCAAGGGTATCCCAGGTGAACCCACTGTAGTGCCGTTCAATGCGCCGGCGATCCTTGGACCACAGATGAAAGCAGATGGACTCTTTGTGGGCCGGCGTCCTCCGGTCCACGGAGGAGAGACGTGAAGCGACCTCGTCTTGCAGAGCGTCTCCTCACCTTGCGTCCTCTCCAGGGGGGGGGGTTCCAACACACGGCAGTGTCGGGGGTCTTTATCCATGGAATAATCAACGTATACAAAGCATAATCCGTGCCTGGGAAGGCGGGCTGTCGTCGGTAGAATAATCCGGTATACAGGTCCACTCGCTCGTCGGCTCTGGGGCTCCTCGGGTGCAATCTCACATGGGGTCGATCATCCTGAATAAGCAGCCAGTTTTCTGCCCGAAACGATGGGGTGCTGACTACGGTAGTATTCTCACCGCACGAAGCACTATATATTAACAGACTATTATTGGCTTAATAGACTACGTCCAACTCGACGATATAGTGCCAAATATGACTATTCAAATAATAATATAATATACACGATGTCTCAATACCGATGGTAGGCCGAACTTGGCCTTACTCCCACACGTGGCGTCGCGGGGAGGCTTTACGTCTGTCACTCTATTGGAGGGTAAGAAACTGGACTGAAAAGGAAGTCCTACTTTAGTAGCGCAGTATATATACGCGAACAAATAGTCCCATTAGTGGTGCGGTAGCCAGATTCCTACGCGGAACTAGGACTTGTTCGTACATGTTGAGCGGTACGTTTGAACTGGGTCTGGGGGGTATGGCAGCCTGGCACCAAGGTCTCGACCAATAGTAGAATGGAGACTATTATGGGATGTTCAGTAGGCTAGAATGGATATTCAATGCATATTGTACAAGGAATATACAAGGGATATCAGGGAATATTAGAGAATATACAAATACAATTAAATATATATATATAAATAAATATATATATTCGGTTTAATCTGGCCCTTCACAACACTCCTGATTGTCCTTCTTTCCCCTAAGTGCCTCATACAGGGGGTGAATCAGGAGAGCCGCCCCTGCTATGAACCGGTTATAAAAGTTTATCATACCGAGGAACTCCTGTAGGGGCTTGATGGTGTGGGGATGTGGAAAAGCAGTGATTGCCTCCACCTTGGTGGGCAGAGGCACAGCTCCCTGCGAAGAGATGTGATGGCCCAGGAAATCCATGTCTGGCCGGCCGAACTGACACTTGGCCGGGTTTACAATCAGCCCATGCTCGTTCAGCCGCTTTAACAGTTGTTGGAGGTGCAACCGATGCTCTTCAGCAGATGTGCTGGCCACCAGGGTGTCGTCTAAATAAACTAATAAAAATGACAAACCTCGCAGCACAGAGTCCATTTATCGCTGGAAGGTCTGCACTGCCCCCTTGAGTCCAAACGGCATCCTCAGAAATTCGAAAAGTCCAAATGGGGTGATAATGGCGGTCTTGGGCACGTCTCGGGGATGGACTGGTACCTGGTGGTAGCCCCGCACCAAATCCACCTTAGAGAAGATGGTGGTCCCGGCCAGGTGAACAGAGTCCTGGATGTGCGGGACAGGGAACCTACCGATCATGAGACGTGGCACTATTGAGGCGCCGGAAATCGCCACAGGGGCGCCACTTCCCATCAGCCTTCGGGACCATGTGCAAAGGCGAGGCCCACGGGCTGTCGGAGTGGCGCACAATGCTGAGCTGTTCCATAGTGTCAAACTCCTCCTTAGCGATTGCCAGCTTAGCGGCATCGAGGCGACGCGCGCAAGCGAAAACTGTCGGGCCAGCCGTGGGGGTATAATGCTCCACCCCATGTTTTGCGACTATGGCAGAGAACATGGGCACAGTCAGAGCGGGGAAATCGGCGAGAAGCCACTGGTACACATCCCCTGTGGCGAGGATGTTGGCGAGGGCGAGCCCCCCTCCCCTAGTGTGCAGGGGTACGTGGCAAATGAAACAGCGTCAATTAAGCGACGGTTCGCTACATCCACCAAAAGTCTGTGGGCACATAAAAAATCCGCGCCCAGTATAGGCACCAACACAGAAGCCATCATAAAGTCCCAATTAAATGTACGTCCATTGAAACACACAGTCACTAACCTGGTGCAGAAGGTGCGAATCGGAGTCCCGTTGGCTGCGTCTAGCGGGGGGCCGTGGCTACCACTCAAGCCGTCCGCGACTGAAGCTGGCAGGATACTCTGCTGGGTGCCCGAATCCACCAGCAGGCACCTACTGGACAACGTGTCTTCAATGAACAGCAGCCTAGTTGTATCGCCAGCACTCACAGTCGCTAATGAGCGCCGGCCCTGCCGTTTCCTTGGTCAGAAAAAGAGCAAAGCTGCTCACAACGTCTGGCCTTGGCACCATAACGGCGATGGAAATAACAGTCCACTGTCCTCCCTCCGGCGATCTGACACAGCAGCTACAGTGGCTGCCGTCATCTCCCCCGCCGGTAGCACAGCATTCACACTGTAGTGGCGGGTTGCCAGCAGGAACAGGTGATGAATAAACGGAGTGACAGTCTTCCTTCGGTTTACTTCCAGATTTATTTCATAACAACATCGCCAAACACTTCCTACTCCCCATATATCTCCTCCCCTGTGACCCTTCAACTCTGGTGTGAGAGACTCCCTTAACCCATCGTGCCAATCACGATGATAGTTGGGTTAACTCGCCATCGCTTGCGTGCCAATCACGAGTATAGTCGGGTTTTAATCGTTATTTCTTTTATTAGCGATATCCATTCATTTTCATCCATCCAACCTGATGTTATCGTTGGGAATGGGTCTGAGCTCGCAAAAGGGCAAATACCACCGCCTATCGTCTCCCGGATGGTATTGCACATATCATTGGATTGGCTGGGGATGTGCATCTGAAAAAAAACTCTGATCGAGGTTTCCCTTCTCGGGCAAGCAGTATCGTGTTACCACATTGACTGGGGAGGCTGGGAGCAGCTTGCGCCATATTGCCTACCCAAATATTAATCTATTAATGTATTTGCAAATCTGGTATGTCATAAATGTAGCAGTACTGTCTATCTGTATGTCATATATGTTACGATGAATTGAAAATGGGGGACCCTGATGTAAACAAGACGAAAGTCTTTCTCTGGTCTGCATCCCCTTAACAATTGTATGTATTGAGCTGTACTGTACTGTACCCATTCTGCAATCTGTTAATACAGTTTTCAATCAATCAATCAATCAATCAATCAATCAATCAATCAATCAATCAATCAATCTCATCCGCCGCCTATGTATGTTACCAGTATTGGGTTAATCAGATGTTTTTTTCACAGCGGTCACAACGTGTGTGTGTGTGTGTGCCGTTGGTGCAGAGCAAGGCACGGATACACGATTTTTCAGCCCGCTTCTCTAGCGTGCATAAGGACACATATACTATCGATAATCTAGCGTTTATTTGAAAACGATTCATAAATCAGCCAAAAAATTTACAACATGTTTTGTGTATTCCACTAAAGGGCTATTATAGCATCTTTCTCTGGAATTACTAGAAATCTCCAAAACTATACTTGTATTCAAAACGGTATAAAACGGAAATGTACAGATGAAAAAACTATCCGTTTCGTACATGTTGCCTGCAAGCAAGTCAAGCAAGCAAGCGACGGGTGTATTAGACCCATAGCCATAATTTAAGATATAGTTTAAGCGTTCGCAAATATCCCCGTTCTCCCATTGATTAAAGCGCTGGCCTACAAGCCCTAATTTGGTCATATCCGGCCGGCTCTGAATGTGTTAAAGTGACACTACATTATTATCATTTAGACCCGGACTTATTTTTTTAAATTAAATAAAAAAAATGATTACACATTAGATTATTACATAAATAATGTGTGCGTTAAAATTTTTATTCAAACTTACCCCGTTCTCTTCCTCAAGCCTTGTCTTCCACCATGACTCTGCCTCTTTCCAAGCTCCTTCCCTGGGACAACAATGTTGACGGGGCTGGTTGGCCTGTTACTGTTCCGCAACTGTAAGTTACTTCCGGGGTAGGCCTGATTGGCCCCGACAGGCACGTGACAGGCGCGGCCACGCCCCGCGGCAGCCTCAGGACGCGCAACGAGGCTGCTGAGAGCTGTCGCGCGGAAATAGGCTGTCTATTGCCTCGCGCTGCAACGCGGAAATAGGCTGTCTATTGCCATTCTCTAAGACAAACTCTAACCTATCCTTTTCTATGGCAACACCGAGGTCAGTGGATGAATAATGAATACAAATATCGAATAAAAGAAAAAACGACCAAAACCTGAGATATCCAACACATGGCGAGTTAACCCGAGATATCTCAGGTCTGGCAATTAAAGAGTTAAAGTACTGTCCTGTGATGTCCTGTGTATTATTGTTGTCACTGTATTATATATATATATATATATATATATATATATATATATATATATATATATATATATATATATATATATATATATATGGACTTTTTTCTGTATTTTTCACCCATCCCAATTTAGTCGTTATGCCAATTCCCTTCCTGGTTGCCCCATTGTCGGCCTGGGGAGGGTGTAGAACTACCACATGCCTCCTCCGATACATGTGTACATGTGGAGTCGCCAGCCGCTTCTTTTCACCTGACAGGGAGGAGTTTCACTGGGGGTACGTAACGCGTGGGAGGATCACACTATCTCCCCTAGATCCCCTCCCTGCTGAACAGGCGCCCCGACCGACCAGTAGGAGTCGCAGTTTACAACGACCAGGACTCATACTCCACCAGCTTCCCACCCGCTAACACTGCCAATTGTGTTAGGGACCACTGACAGCTGGATTAGATCCCAGAGTCTCTGCTGTGGTAGGTGAGTGCTTAGTCCACTGCGCTACCCAGCCGCCCGTTGTCACTGTATTATGTTGTGTTCTGTTTAATTGAAAATTGAAAATAAAAAAATTTTATAGAAAAAAAGAAAGTGAGGAGGACATTTTATTTTAAACATCAGTTTGCACGTACCACACTTAAACAGATGTGTCCTTCAGTTATTGGTGTAAAATTTTGGAATTCTCTCCATAGCAATTGTTCCACCCCTTTGGGTCGGTACCGACCCCAAAATGACATTATGATCATAGATCTATATTTTTCAGTGTTGCATATTTTTTGCGATTTTTAAATCAAACGTTTTCAAGTATTAACATCACTAGTATGTCACAAAAGCATGTCGAATGTATATTATCATCAATACGTTAGTTTAGCAATAGGTTAAAAGTGCCAGTAGATAGTTTTAAGTTTTCGATTTTCGATTGTATAGCCAAGCCGGAAACCGGAAATGGACATTTTGAACAATGGGAATTGTAGTCTTTTTGCCGCCATTTTGTAGAGGACATGCATAGCTGTCCTCTGTGACACTTCCGGTCACATTCTGTGGTGGTTCAAAGTTCAGCATTCTGAATGAATCATATCAATAATTGTTATGATTCGCGATAATAACAAAAGGTAACGTTTTTGACAAATATTGAAACGCAGTTAGTTTCTCCTCTCTATTGTTAGCATGTAGGAACAATTAGATCTGAAATTAGTTTCAAAACGGTTATACTGTGGTGAAAATAAAAAAGTACACTAGATTACAGTAGATATCATTATCTGTTCATATGCACGCCTGGTGATACTAAATCCAAATTGAACTCGGGCATTTGAAAGATAATATATGTATATATATATAAATGTGCGAATTGGCTATAATAAGGTAATGTATAAGCATCTATTCTATATTCTATAATAATATTTCAAATTGCATTGGTCCGGATGGGAGAATTCAGTACTGTATCTACAGAACCTTCGGTTTTATCATCTTCCCTTTATTAATTTCCTTAGATTTTCTGTACACATGATCTCAAGAGGGTACTGAACAAGATCAGTGGCAGTTTTTTAAGTTTGCTCATTATTATCATGGTGTTATTCACTGTCAAAGATGCAAAGAAAAATCATAATTCATATTCTCCTTTGTTTCATCACAATTTAAGCAAGCCTAGTAATAGACACAATATTTCTGACACTGTGAATACATTCCCTGAGGTCCATAGATGTACCTAGGTAGATACCAAGAATATGCAAATAGCCCTTGTAGAAGTGGAGCAATATTCCATTTACCTAGGTATATATTTTATGCGGATTTTCACATTGTGTGGAACAGGTTAACACTTTCAGTGCCAGCAGGGGGCGCACGATTTAGTGCTTGAATGCCCACCATCCACTTCAATGTTAGCGTTAATAACGCCTAATCTATGTTTTAAATTATGGCTATGTGTCTAATCTGCCCGTCGCTTATCAATGACTCGTTTTCCAGTCAACATTGTCGAAGCGGATTGTTTTTTTATCGGTTCATTTTCATTTTATAGCATTTAGAAAAGCCCTCGTTTTCAAGGAAAATAAAAAGATTCCATGATAAACACCCTGTACTGGCATATTCTAGAATACACAAAAACGTTGTAATTTTTCGGCCTATTAATTTTATGAATCGTTTTCAAATAAACGCTAGATTATCGATAGTATATGTGTACGTATGCACGCTATATAGGCGATCTGAAAAATCGATTCTCTGATTTCCTCAAAGCGATCGCGCACATACAGACCCATCACACATAGGGCAAATGCTGAGATCTCAGCGAATACAACTCTGATTATCCCAAGACTTGTAAAATAGATTCCTTACCTCAGATCAGATGTTCTCCAAAAAGATCATTCCAATTCCCGATCGCTTTTATTGATCCTTCCACGCTGTTCTGAGGGTCCACAATGAATCCGATCGGCTCGGGTTACATGCCTGAGAAGTAAAATGTGGATTCCGGATTTTTCTTTTCTCATCCATTTTCATTGAGTCCATTCCAAAAGGGTGCATTACCATCTGGGAGACGATAGGGGGCGGTTTTTTCACATCTGAGCTCCTGATGGGGCTGGTTTACCAACGGGAGACTCGGTTGATGAAATATGATCGCTAATAAAAAAATAACACGCTAATTGTCGTGGTGGGCATTCAGGCATTGGGCTGATAACACGTGTTATCACGTGGTGGGCATTGAAAGTGTTAAGGGGTGTAATAATATTTGTAAATTTGTCTTGTTTCATCTGTGAATTGTTTGTGTCTTTGTATATTGTTATTTTGTGTAAATTAGGTTGTACACCGACCATCAAGTGTTACTTGTTTAGTTCAGGGAGAGGGGGCAGGTAATGAAAAGAAAAAAAATCTTCCTGCTCCTTTTTGCTCATGGGAGAACTGGATTTATGTGGCAAATAAAACTCTGAATCTGAATCTGAATCATTCCGATATAAAAGTCGTTATGAAAGCCGATATGAAAGCCGATATGAAAGAGAGAGAGCAATACAAAGAACAAGCAAGCTCACTCGAGAGAGATGCAGCCACTGTGCCTGCTCTGAATACTCAAAATTAATATTCCTGGCGAAAGAAAGTCACTATTGATCATTTTGTTCATTCCAAAACTGCACCCGAGTTGCAGGGGGCTGGTGAAAGATCCCACAACATATACTGGTATAGTCGAATGTCAAACACGTGTATTAGAATACTATAAACTGTCCAAATATACAGACTTAACACTTTTTACCTTGACGTTTCGCCTGTAATCTCTGCCTCCTCGAGTTATTGTGACATATATGTATATATTGGAATATTTCCCCAGTTCCCAGTCAAGCAGTCGTCCTATTTGACTCTGTGAGCGATCAGGTACTACAGGTGTCTGGAGACATATGTTGACCAATATCATACAGGCCGTCCTTTGGGCTTTTTTTTTAAATTTTTTTCCCACGTTAGTCCTCGGTTTCATTTTCTCTCCAATTACCACACGCTGATCTCCGTCTGGTCCTCTGGTCTCAAAAGGGGACGGAGTGGGGAGTAACAGGGGTCACATCTGCAACACGAGGCCATGAGAGTGTGTCTCCCTATAGGGGTCAACCACACATGTTCTGCTTGCACAGTGAGGCTCCTGGTTCAAATATGGCTTTGTTTATACGACTTGGTAGGCTCATTCAAGGCTCTAGTGGAGAAATACAGCTGGATCCATGGTTCCGCTTGGTTGGTGTTTATCCAGCCTGTGTCTGCTTACGTTTTTTTCTTTTGTTACAGAGATTCCAGTCTGACTCTGCACCCCGCACCCTTGAGCAGCGGTTCTCTACCTTTTTCTGTGTCAAGCACCCCCCAGATTGATACGCATTAATTAGGGCCCGCGTCCACCAATCTCACATTTTCACCTGAAAAACGCTGGCTGTGCGCCCGGTAGTACTAGGGCGGGCGCATGCGGTGAGAAAAAAAGTTCAGCAAGTTTAAACTTTAAACGCTGGTGCGGCCGCACAATAAAGCTGAAAGGCGCTGAAAAAAGAAGCCGACTGCAGCGCACTTCCTATAGGCGGCCGCATACGGCCCCTCCCCATTGGAATACATTGAAAAAAGACGCGTGCGGTCATAAATATGAGGCAGGTGGACGCGAGCCCTATAGGCAGCACCGCAGCGGACCCCCCATTTGATGAGAATCTCAGAAGATCATGTGGTTTTTAGTCTAGAATTCTATTCAAACAACGGGTGACTGTAATCAAATAGCAGGTGCTCATCATTAAGTGACGACCGTGGCCAATGAGCTGTGGCTCTGCGCCATATTGTGCCATGTTGAGAATGAGAACCACTGTCCTAGGAGAATGTCATTGCTAAGGGAACAGCTTGGACCCGAGTGTTCCTGTCAGCTACTGTTTAGCAAACACGGCAAACAGGAAATTAACTTGTTCGTGAAAACGATGATACAGTAGGGAACAGTGATGAAGAGTGATGATCAGATTAGCCAAACATTCTGTCACCGTGACAACTTCCTGTGAATGAAACAACAGCGGCATGTCATCTTTTAATTTCCTAATGACCAAATCGGCGGGTGCACCGCTATTGTGTTTTCGAATTAGTTCCCGTTCCATGCGATAACAGCCAGATTGTGTCAACGCAGGCCAAAGGTCTACAAGGCAATCTGCACAACGCAGCGTGGAAATGGTCAAATGTCCAAAGCTATCCCCAAGAGGTCAAATAAGGAGACAAGACACAGAGATAACGAGAGTCCACCTGAACTGAGTGTGTGGGGGAGGGGAGGGGGGAAGAGGGGGGGAGCAAGGGTAAGAGTCCAGTAGTAGTATGCCAGCAGAAGGGGAGATAAGGAGGATGGGTTTTTCCTTCCGATAGCAGCGAGGCAGCGGGGTTGGCCACGCGTGATAAGGCCCGGCTGGGCCATCCTGTGGGTCTTATCGCCCGTGCCAGCGCAACAGTCAACAGTTAGTCAGTCCTCGGGCAAAACACTGTTTATGACTTTTGGCGTCAGCTCGGCTTCCTGAGTTGCCCGATTATGTTTCGAGAAGATATTCTGTGTGAGTTGACTTTCCAAGACGTTCATTAGGATTAGAGTTAGAATTGCTTTGTTTGCAGAGTGCATTTTTACATACAGTATACCAGGAATGTATCCTCTGCAAGAGATAAAAATAAAGAGCATCCAGGGATGGAGAAGATGATTTGGTGGTTATGTTGTTCAACTATTTATACCAAGCCTCCCAGCAATTCTCTACAGCACAGATGAGGTTTCCCTTGCAGTTGTTTAAGATTACACAGGAGAGAGAGAGAGAGAGAGAGAGAGAGAGAGAGAGAGAGAGAGAGAGAGAGAGAGAGAGAGAGAGAGAGAGAGAGAGAGAGAGAGAGGAGAGAGAGAGAGAGAGAGAGAGAGAGGGAGGGGGTGGAAGAAATATACCCAGCCAAAGCAAAGATAGAAAGGCATTGTTGTATATGATGATCTGTCTGGCCTCCTGACTGAAGACAGTTAAGACATTGATTGCAAATTGTATTAACAGATTGCAGAAGGGTACAATACAGTACGGCTCAATACACACAATTGACCAGAGAAAGACTTTCGTCTTGTTTACATCAGGGTCCCCCATTTTCAATTCAGCATAACATTTATGACATACACGACATACAGATATACAGTAGGCTACTGTTACATCCAGACATTTATGACATACAAGATATACAAATATACAGCCAGACAGACAGAGACAGACAGATACAGAGAGAGAGAGAGAGAGAGAGAGAGAGAGAGAGAGAGAGAGAGAGAGAGAGGAGAGAGAGAGAGGAGAGAGAGAGAGAGAGAGAGAGAGAGAGAGAGAGAGAGGAGAGAGAGAGAGAGAGAGAGAGAGAGAGAGAGAGAGAGAGAGGGGGGACAAGGGGGTGGAAGAAATATACAAGCAGATACCCAGCCAAAGAGAAGATAGAAAGGCATTGTTGTATCTGATGATCTGTCTGTCCTCCTGAGTCTTGAACTGAAGACAGTTAATTTGGTCTGAGCTGCTATCTTGTCACATCACGGCCCCACTGGGTTGGAAACAGGATGCTGAAGAAGTGAAGGGGGGGGGGTGTTCCCAGTCCAATTTAAACTGAGTAGAGTAAATCTGAATGGATTGAATTTGATTCACAGTTCTAAATTGAAAAACAAGAACAAAATATGTCAAAATCCCATGAAAAATTTGCATTTATCTGCCATGGATCCAACAGCAAGGTTGTTTTGCTTCCCATCTAGCCCAGAAGGGGACGTCAAGAATGGATCTCATCACACAACACCCTATAAACAAAGGGTACCATTTCATACCCACTTAGGTTCGCAATGACAGCAGAAAGGGGTGCGTTCGCAGCTCGCTCTGCTTCCTTTCATTCATTGCTTTTGAGGAAGCATAACAAGACTCTCTAACAGACAGCCCGGCGTGCCTCTTAGCTCTCATCGCGCGCACACGCGTGCGCACAGCCGCACACGCACACACACACACACACACACACAGAATGAATACCATACGATCTCACACTAACAAGGCCCCTCAAACAACACATGAGTGGCACGTCGCATGGCAAGGGAGTGGCAGATTGTCGACAGAGGGGAGGGTGAAGAGGAAATATCACATCCACACAGGGAGTGCTTTCGTTCTAATCTGGAGGTGCTGTTTGGGTGGTGCACTGGCGACCCCGTACTTCCCTACATTGTTCGCGGGGCAAACTAAACCTATACGGTCTGGGTACGGTATATACGCCCCCCCCCCCCCCCCGCCGCTGTTTCATCGTAATGCATGACCCGTATTTCCTGAAGTGGATGATAGCGTGAACTTTAGCCATTGTTTAATGAATGAACTCTGCGGCGATGAGATCAACCTTTGGCCAAAGACGGAGAGCGTGGAGTGAGACCAGTAATGAGAGGGCCTGGTACACGTCAAACCTTACTAACGTGTTGTTCTTTCCTCGCGGCGGTCTCTTTTTCCGTAGCTGTGCTCACTCACTAGTCCCCTCGACGAATGTACTGTGTTACACAAACACAAACTTAAGACAAGGGGGCCCAGTCCTACCGCAGAGGGAATGGCGGTATATTGTGTGTGTCGGCTAACACTCTTTTGCTAACTAAACAGAACATCACTCACCCCCAGACACAACTGTGGACATTTTCTTTTCTTTTTTTAAACAAATACAATAATTTTGTATGGTGTGATTACTCTGACTTTCAATAAATGTAATTCTCAGTTTTCAGAACCAAAGTGCCGAATCTGTCTTCGATCAAGGCTAGCGTGCGTGTACCCTATTCCGATGAACACATCGTGCGTCAACACGTTGTCGACTTCAAGGCGATGTCCATCACCGTGATCAGGATCAGTGCGGTTTCTAGGCAGAACACCTAAAGCTAAACATTCCTCCCCGGTCCCAGAGGCTGCTTCTTTCTCCTCGCAGAAGGCTCAAGTTGCTGAAAAAAAAGGGGAAAAAAAGAAACACATTTTTCCAAAATTTGTTTCTCATTCAAACTTCCATATAAAAAAATGTATATTATGCAAGAGAGCAAAAGAAAACAACAACACGTACCTCCTGAAAATATCTGACTGGGCAAATTCATTCACGAACACAGATGTACAGTATCTGTCATGCCTGGTATGTTAGCACACGAGGGAGGGCCTAATGCCATTCCAAATATTGCATGAGAGCAGGTTATTTTCTCCAGCGCGCCGCTTACACAGTCCCCCCCCCCCCCCCCCCCCCCCGACTCTGCACCTCAATAATAAATAAGCCCCACGGGTCTTTACATGCTTATCAGAGCCGTTCTGGTAATCTGACACAGACGTTTGCCAGGCCACGGTATCTACGTGAACGGAGGAGGGAGAACATTCCTTTTTTTCATCACATTAAAATCTGTTTGTCATTACGCCTGGTGTGTGTGTGTGTGTGTGTCATACCGGGGGCAGCGACCAAATCCATAAGCTTCACTGAGGAATGGCCTGGTCAGGGAAGGGTCAGTCAGCCATGCTTCTTCACTATATCAACAGCAGCCAATGCATTCTGTCTTACAGTCGTCTTTGATGTGGGAGAATGCGCTTACGGAGGGCGGGTTTTCCAGGGAAACAGAATGCTGAGACTCAAGAAGGGAAGGCTTAAAAGGAGAATGCCAATTTAACAATCCACACATACTATCTGTATGGCCTTTTTTGGGAGTCCCAATCAATCTTATTGAACGTGGAGGAACTCCAATGAAACATCTCAAGAAGGTTGAGATTTGTGGAGTCACGCGAATGTATAGCGGGCCTGGAGTCGCACCATTGATATGATAACAGGGAGTGGTACAGGGCGTGGTAAACAAGTCATTATGAAAGGTCATTATATTCAAACGTATGGTGTCATCGGATATATAATCAAAACTGTGGTACGTTGTACACATGGAATGTGAGTTTTTCTTGTTTTCTGTAAACCAGGCTTTTTATCTTAAAGGTAAACACAAAATACCTTTTCTGGTATCCTTTCCCACTTTATCAAGTCAAGTCAAGTCAAGTCAAGAGTTTTATTTGTCACGGCATACAAGTATACAATGAAATGCGGGAAATCAGGAGAGAGACCTAGATATTTGTACTTATTTCAAGAAATCTTGTCAAGCCAAATTTACTTACTGCACTAGTAGATTATTTTACTTGTTTCAAGCACATAATTAGCTTAAAACTAGTTTTTCTTATTTCTTATTTTTGTCAGACCATTTTCGCAGTGTGGAGTTCCCTCTCCTGATTGGAAAAAGTGGGAATGGGATACCAGGACATTTATTTTCTGTTTACTGCAGAGTGGAGGGACTGGGAGGGACTGGGAGGCCCATGTTACAACCATTAGTGATGGCTGTCGGAGTGTAGAGTTATTTTAACATGTACACCACTTATTTTAACAAAGAGTATGGGAAATATGCATAACGTCTTCTCCAGAGTCAGACAAGATGATAGATACCAATTTCCGTTCTGTGTGTTCAGTAGAAAGTTATCCTAGCTAGCTTAGCACAAATTAATGGAGGCAGATACGGACCCCTAACCTAGCTAAAAAGAGGTGTTCTTGGCCAACAGCTAGGCTAGCTGGTCTGTATATCCACTTCCAACACACACAGATATTGGTATTGATCTTGTCTGACTCTGGAGAAGACATAAGCACATTTCCCATAATGTTGGCGTGTTCCTTTAACCTATTTAAGTAGTTTGGCCATCATATAATGTATATGTTTAGATTTCAAAGCAATATCGCTGCTGTCGGGACAAAACCTCATAACTCCATTTTTTGAATTTTTTTTTTATTATATAAATCAACTCCGTAGATAATCCTCCATATGTGTGTGTGGGTTTTACAAAGTTTAAACAATGGGAAAGCATTAAACCGATCATCTGTCTAAACCTCCTAACTCTATTCACCCTCAAATCTGTGTTAGTTTTTTTCATCTGCTGAAAAGTTGGGTTTTTGGAGTTATGAGGTTTTGTCCCGACAGCAGCGATATGCAAATTACATTTAGAAATTCAGCTCATTCTTCAATAGAGATTTGGAGGAGTGACTGAGCTTCAACAACCACCAAATGACTCATTGGGTCTCAAACAAGACAGATTAAACACAACCATTATTATGCAGCACCTCTCTCTCTCTTTGTCTCTCTTTGTCTCTCTCTGTCTCTCTCTCTCTCTCTCTCTCTCTCTCTCTCTCTCTGTCACAGGTTTTTTTCACAATACTTGTATTGAAATTTCATCATCATTTTATAAACATCAGGCTTAATAGGTTTGAAACGAACAATTTACTTTCAAATTGAGGTCTATCAGGTCTCTCAACAAATTTGGACCAAGGAGTTTGATGGTCATGTGAAAAGCTTTAAATCGAGGGGGAAAACACATGGTTTCCCATCGACATCCAACAAATTACAGTGCTCCCACTTATTACTGTACATCCGAGTACTTGTAAGTAATTAGCCTAATAATCGCTAACATGTGGGAAAACATTTGAGCCGCGGGTCAGCCTGGCAAGTCATGAAGATGCATTCAACATAACTGTGTTGATTGTAATAATTACCACAGTTCCTCCAATGTACACCCACTCTGTCATTATGACGTGCAACAATGTATAATGTTCTTTAACTCATTGAACGCCAAAAATTTGTATTCTCGTTTTTCAAAGCCAACCGTTGGCCGTCAAAAAAGTAAATACTATTTTTTGTTGTTGTTGATTATTATTATTCTAAACAGTCCGCCGGACCTTCTTGTGTGAGCTCTGTGTGAATTGGAATTGAAATTACGATCGAATCCCGATAGGTGGCAGTATCGCCTACCTTTTGAACTGGGCTAGTTTACTGTGGGGAAGGGGGTTGCTCACTCACTGCTGGCTCACTCACTGCTGGCAACCACTAGCCTGCGGACTGTCTATGCAATGGCGAACAAACTATTGGAGATTATTATGAAGAGAACAAAACGATCACAATTATGGATGATAAGGTGCGTTTTCACCAGACTACATTGGACTCAGCACTTCTGGTAAATCATAAAAATACTATAGTCAAACCGGCCGAGCATGTAACGTCTGTTCACCACTCCGCGGTAGTCGCCGACACCAGAGTTGAGAGCACTCCAGACTAGGGCCAACTAACGTTCGGCAATGGCGATCACCTAGACGAGGGAACTATTGGAGATTATTATGAAGAGGACAGACAGTGACGATCCATCCATAGCATAAGGTGCGTTTTCACCAGACTATGTTGGATTATAGTATTTTCAAACAGGCTGTTTGGATGTAACGATAACGTTATCTGTTGGCCGCTTGCAGGGCCAACTAACGTTATTTATTGTTCTGACCCAAGACACTTCGGAGCAAGAGTGGACAGGGTTTTGGTGGACCTGCTGACAAAGGTAACGTCTATTTTACCGAACCCCATCATAAAACATGCCGTTGTAATTATCCCAGAAAACTATTCCGCAAAGGGACCCCCCCCCCCCCCCCCATGGTTTGAGAATCATTCTACTATGGGCATGCATATTACCTTTGACCTGGAAATAATATAGGTGGCAGGCGAGCAACCCGCATGAAATGCGCATATGCGCACAAAACATGTCATATCTCGCATTCCAGGAAACGGAACTGGATTATTTTGAAATGGGATGATTTTTAGCATGGGATATCGCAGGAACGAAGGTCTAAACGTTTTTTTCCCTGTTGGAGTATACATATTTCCTTTCAAATGAGCCATACTATTGTCTCCATAGCTATAATGTAGAATATATACGATGGGTCTGCAAACATCGTGAAAATGGTCAAAAACGCTGGCGCCAGGGAGTACGGGTGGAAAAACAGCGTGGCAGTCAAAGAGTTAATGGAATGCCAACTCCTGTCAAGAGGTGTAAACATCGTTTTTAAATACTTTACTCTGAGATCCATATGCACACATTTTTATGGGGATCGCCGTTATGTTCGCGTGACAAGACCTTTTTTCTCCTTTTTTTCCCACTCTTAACCGACATGCCTCGAACCAATCTCTCCACATCCTGTGCGCCGAAAGCCCACTCCCCAACTCCGCTCACGTCAGGATGTTTTTTCTGTTGATTTCTTTTTTTTCTCTCTCTCCCTCGCTTCCCTATTTCTGCGGGATGTCCTGGGTTGTTGAGAGGCCAATCATTTTAGTTTTTATTAAGATGCGCTTGATAACGTAGCAGGTTGATTGCCGTACGGAGCCACACGAGGAAAGGGTGGAGTTGAAGGCACCCTCAATTAGACCCTCGTTTAAAAAGAAGCCGTGGTTTAGATGAAGCAATTAGACGTAGCTGTTCAAGAGGCAGCGTGACATCAGGCTGCAGAGGAAGCCAAGACACTGGCCTGCAAAAACTGTGATCCAAGAATAATATGAAAACGATTTATTTTCGATTACGTTGGATTGGGACCTAAACCGCGTGTGTGGATAAAGACTGTGGGGGAAAAGAAAAATACTAACACAAAAAATGATAAGATGTGTCTTCTAAATACATTACCACATAATGCAGAGCTTTGTATGTTATTGCGGCGTGTCCTGCAGGTTCGGCTGATTAAAGGAGTACTTGATTAAAACACTACAGGCTGTACTTTGACAACTCGAATTGCAGTTGATTCTTGTCTCACCGGAGCAAAAGGTTTACACATTCGATCCTTCAGTTTGGAAATGGTATGTTTGGAATGTTATGGTATGCATTCCTCATTGAAACCAAATGGCAATACTAGCATAACACCTGCAGCTAGCTGTGTCCCTTGGTTTCAACGATGAAGGCCAAAAAAGATAACTTGCCATTTCTGGGGGAAACCGAAGGATATAATGTGTAAACTCTTTGCTCCAGTTGAGACAAGTGTAGAGTGAAGAAAACGAATCAACTGACATTCAAAATGTCAAAAAGTACTCCTTTAACACTTTCACTGCCACACTACCAAAATGGTTAACCCTTTCACGGCGACAATACAGGAGGTTAACCGTCTGTAGTGTGGTAGTGAAAGGGTTCACCTTCTGTAGTGTGGTAGTGAAAGGGTTAATGCACAGAGCATGGCACAGTGCAGCCTGCTGTGTTTCGACTCTGTCCTCCAGTACTCCACTACGCCAGTTCAAAGAAAATATAAATCATCATCCTCCTCCTGTCACTAGAAGTGAAAGTACAGCCAGGTGCAATTTCAGTGACTTTTTCCTCCTGTCCACAATTTCACTGTGGAAATCAATGGAGAAATCGGGGAGAAAGTAACTGAAATGGCCCCTATCTGGATTTCCACTAATTGTGACAGGAAGGGGATGGTCTATTCTGAAGCCTCGGGGGGCTGGGCAGCATAACACAACATGTCACATGCAGCTTCTGAGTATTATGAAGGAGAGTCCACTGTACACCTAAACATTAAAAGAACACGCCAACATTTTGCTCATCGTCTTCTCCTGAGAGAGACAAGAAGATAGATACCAGTTTCCTCTCTGTGCGTTCAGCAGAAAGCTATCTGGCTGCACGTTAGCCTAGCTTAGCACAATGAATGGAAGCGGACATGACCGGTTAGCCTTCGTGAGAGGTGTTAGTTGGACAAAATTACCACTTAAGGGTCCCAGACTTCAGTCATTGATTGCAAAGGACCTGAAATCAAATATTATGTAAGGGATAATGTACGAGGTCATTGTCGCAAAATAATTGACCGACACGGAGTTTAAAATACTGAGGCGCCGCGCCGAGGTGTTTTAAACGTAGTGAAGGTCAATTATTTTGCGACAATGACCGAGTAGGCTATACATTATCCCGCTTATTACATGGCTAACTTACTAACAATATACCTAATTCATTTGACAAATCGCAGTTGTTCTGTGGCTCTGTCAGCCCAAATAAAGTGATTATTATTATCGCGGGCAGCCTGTTCTGGCTCCGCTGACACTCCGCTGTCAGTGCAGCGCGGCAGGTGTGTCTGATTTGCTGCACTGATGTGGGCTTGATTGCCAACAGCTGCGCACTGCGGTCATTATTGAAAAATCAGCTGTCATTATTGAAAAATAATGACCGCTGTCGGGGGGCTGTTGACCAATCACAAGCAAGCATTTCGGCGAATGTGAAAACGCCATGTAATAAGTATATATAATGACTTTATTTAACTTTATGTTCATTTGTACAATTACTGTTGGTCCCCTAAGATGATTGGAGGGGGGAGGGGGGGTTGTATAAAAAGGGCTACAGGGCTACAGTTCACCCAATATGGATTTAAATGTTCATTGTTCATTGTTCAAATGTTCATTGTTCCATTTCAAATCCAGTACAGAGACATGTCTCACCATCTTACAGACTGCACTGACATCGTAAGTTCAAGTCCAAGGTCTTGACCCGTGTCACAGTTTTTCTCTTGTCTTTCTTGTTCCTCAACTGCTCTCTGCCAATGGAAACAGAAATGTCACAAAAGTTGATTTTCTTTTTTTAAGAATGTTATCATACATTTGTCGCTTGCAATGGCCTGGGACTTGCTTTTGCTTGTATTATCTTTGTAATTGAGGAAACGAGAAAGTAAAGTGGTGCTTTTATCTCTGTGTGAAAGCAAATAGAAGAGGTCCCTGGATGCTGAAGAGGAACCCAGCTACACTGAAGAGGAACCCAGCTACACTGAAGAGGAACCCAGCTACACTGAAGAGGAACCCAGCTACACTGAAGAGGAACCCAG
This sequence comes from Notolepis coatsorum, assembly GCF_963971535.1. Classification (NCBI taxonomy): domain Eukaryota; kingdom Metazoa; phylum Chordata; class Actinopteri; order Aulopiformes; family Paralepididae; genus Notolepis; species Notolepis coatsorum. The sequence continues at coordinate 133,534,576 of NC_140169.1, read as the reverse complement.
CTACACTGAAGAGGAACCCAGCTACACTGAAGAGGAACCCAGCTACACTGAAGAGGAACCCAGCTACACTGAAGAGGAACCCAGCTACACTGAAGAGGAACCCAGCTACACCCCCGCAACAGCTGACCAGTTACACATATAACTCTGTATGATAGCCATGTACAATAATACTGTATAGACCAGACCATATATATATATATATATATATATATATATATATATATATATATATATATATATATATATATATATATATATATATATATATATATATATATTTACTGTACATATTTTATCCACACCTGTTTGAATATACCTCTATATATTCCTGTTTTATCAATATCTGTATACATCCCTTACCTACTCTTATTAGTTATATCACTGGCCAGTATGACTGCTACCATAGTGTATTTATACCTGTATCACTGTACATAATAATACTATAACACTGTACATATATCAAATGATCATTATTACTCAGCAGTACTCATTTATATATATTCCAGTTGAATCACATATACATTGTATATTCAATTCAATTCAACTTTATTCCAGACACTTAGAAAGGTCCGTAGAAAGAAACATAGCACAACAATACAATACAAAACATATAAAACTGTAAAAACAACAATCCTTGGTATCAAAAATAGACAGTCAAAATACATAGAGGCTCTTTCGCCAATGAACGCCAACAAGATATAATTGAACCTGGTGTTACTTTTGACAGGATTAATTAAGGCCATAATAACACTGTTCAATGAGTCATCTAACCGACACATAAACCTGTACATAAGGTTTCCTACAAGTGCCTTAAATGTAGGTATACCCACACTGACAAACAGCTGGCTGGCACTGTGCCATCTAGGGACATGCAAGAACAGTCCAAGAGCATCATTATAAGCCACATTTAATCTTTGCATGCCGTTTTTCCTGTAGCTGACCCACAGGTGAGCAGTACAGCAGTGTACAATACGCTCTGAACAGTGAGATTTTGACATCTGAAGTGCACATATGAAATTTACGTATCAGCATGTTTGCCAGTGTGTATAGTTTACAACGCTGTCTCTGAATAGCTTTATCATCAGACAAATCATCTGTAATACAATGCACTTTTTTAAATTAAAAAAAATAAATATATAAATATTGTTATTGCACTTTACTGTTACCTTTGCACTCTGGTTAGATGTCAACTTATTTTCACTGCACTTTACCTGTGCTGAATGATGACATATCTATGATATATCTAATCTAATATACACAGATGTATTCTCCGTTGTATCAAATACTGTTGCTGTAAACCCTGAGCATGGGTTGGACTGTGTGTACAGAGGGGATGTACATCTTCATGGAGCCAAACTCTCAAGCAGGAAGGGAAACAATCAGCTAATTACTCAATTTGAATTTGTATACATGCGGCTTCTCACTATTCCAGTCCAACACCTCCACAGCCGCACCCTCCCCATCATCGGAAAACAGTCTCCTGGGACGCTAAGGGAAGTGTTTTAAGATGTACAACACTGTGGTGCTTTAACAAAGTACAGGGCTCGCTCGGCACAGGAAAGGCAGACGTGCGTGTAACGGACTGATCCCAGATCTGCTTTCCATCCAACTGTGCACATACCAGCATGAGCATCGTCATGTCATAAACACAGCACTAAATCCCCCTGTACACCTGACCTGTCAAACACCCAGGTGCTGTTGCCTGTCGGCCATCTTCAAACAGTCCTGCAGTCAGTGTCAGACTGTGCTCATCCTAACCCGTATAGAATCTGCAATGCCATAAAAGTGCATAGCAGCTGGGGGGGGGGGGGGGGGGGGCATGGCATAATAGATGGAGGTGTAGTGGTTACGTCATTGCCGTCTTTCGTGTTCCACCCTCTGTCCAACTCAATGTATTTCCCCATTGCCCATTTCTAAATCGGCTCGTTTAAAACAAATAAAGCATTAACATTTGCATGGTGTACCTTTCTGTGCTTATTCATCCACAATCTATAGCTCAACATGGAAATATTCGCAATTAATCATAAAAAAAATCGCCACATTTTATTTCAACCAAAAATGCTTAAACATTAATGTTAGTAAAACACTGATTCTTGAGAGTTGGGGCAAAACATGTCCTACATAGAAAAGTCGAATTTATATAAAAAATAAAGAAATTCATAATGATCAAAGTTACATCTAAAGGTATTGTGTATACTGATGTTATGTTTTAGCACATATGTTTGTTTTTTGGGGGATATTTGTTTAAATGTATAATCTGTGGTTAGAAGCTCCCATGTTAATTATCTTGCCCTCAGCAAGGGGTCACAGTATTGACCAGCCCAAAAAAGCTTGAAAGACCTCTCCACTTATGAAAACATACATATCAAATCAAAGATAAGGGTTATACATGTACAAAACAATGCATGCCATGAAACTCAAATAATATAGTCCATAGAAATACCTATCAAAGTTGTGTCCTCAGTTTATGTCAGACCTTTTCATAAACCTAACTAAATCAGGCAATAGCATGGCCAGCTCTATCCCTGAGGACCCCTTTTCCTTCCCCTGAATGTGGTGAATGCAACACTACCACACATTGTCTGGTAAGTTTGACACTTTTTGATATTTTAGACAAACAATGTTAATATTCCGATGGTCACAGCTGGAACATGTCAACACCGTCTCTCCGTTATTATACTTTTAAAAAACAATAGTGGATTGAATTCAAGTGTTTCAGTGAGATTATTAAGACAGCTAGCAACTGCCAAACAACTAGCTAGCTGTAGTGCACAATACAGGCTTGGAGGGAAAATGTGTGCCCTTTTGTCAACTCCGTCAGACATCAACTCCGTCAGATTTTGTGTCTGACGGAGTTGACGTGTAAGCTGACGGAGTTGACAAATCCATCAATAACCTCATAATATGCTATTATTATACTATTTTTGAACATGGTAAAGGATTTAAATGTTATTTCAGAGTTTTATCTGCACAGAAGTGTGCATATAATAGCATGCATTACAATACACTTCTGACTTTTAGAGCATGGGCAGGCTGTGGTCTGCTTATTGAATAATTGTCTTACTTTCCCAGCACATGTGTTAATAAATAAATATTAATATATCACTTGTCTACGTTGATTGATTGATTGATGTAAAATATGGTGCAGTATAGTTTTCACTGCCAAACATACACTCTTGCCTCTTATAGAGCGAGGAAGGAGTTCCATGTTGCCCTTTCATATCCCAGAAGGGATACAAGACAGAAGAAAACAGTTATTCTTGTTATTATACTGTTTACTTAGATCATCAGAGCAAAGGTGCACGGTGGTAAACTGTGGATATTTCATCTTAATATCTTTGTAATAATTCTTAATATAGGACTGGTTCATGTGTGTCTAGATTGCTGCATCATTCTTTCTCTGACTTTCATCCATAGTGTAATACATTATGGTATGGAGTGATCAACAGGATAATTATTTGCTAGTCAGTTGTCACAATCTTATCAGTTGTAATATACCCTAGGATTATTGGAATGACTGTCTTCTTGAATTTTCTCCCACTGAACATGGATTTTGTCTGCACAAGCCAGTGTTAAGATGTTTGCAACATAGTTGTAGAAACTACGCACTGCAGCTTTAACGTCAATCAATCAATCATGTTTAGTAAATAGACACCTGATTGTATAGTCTTATTCTAATACATTTTCATGACTTTTGTATTATAGGAAAGCATGGCTAGACAAAAATTGTCAGTTGAGGAGCGAAGGAGAAGAAATAGAGAGTACCAATGAAAGAGAAGAGAAAAATTACACAGTGACGCAGAGAGCAAACATGCCATGCAAGAGCAGGAAAGACAAGGGTGGAAAAAGAGGGTTCAAGACAAAAAAGTAATAGAAATAGACAAGATGGTAGACAGGGCACAGAGGTATCGGAGAAAATATTGGAGAGAGGTCCAGAAAAGGTGCAGACAGAAAAGGTCCTGTGCGGTGCTGGAGGCAGACACCCCCCCAGATCAGGATATTCTAGATAACAATGCCAGACAGCGCAGAGAGTCTCTCAGACAGGAACAGAAACAAAGTAAAAACGTGAAAAAGGCATTCAAGAGAAATACAAACTTTAAAAGAGAAGATTACAAATGTAACAAAGCAACAAAACAACCTGAGAAAAACAATAATGTGCTGAAAAAAGGCTACAAATACATTAGACTAGGCAGAATTTCAGAAAATGTGCTTGTATAAAGTGCTGAAGGCATTTCGTGTTTATTTTTGGTACACAACATTTCTAGGGGTATTAGGGGGTGCTGAATCCAAATTTGCTGTATACCAAGCTCAAAAATGTCAAATAAGGCCTCAAAATTGAGAAATCCAACATGGCCGCCAGCACCAGGCCCTCTCTCCACAAAAACAGGTGCTAAACCCACAGTTTTTATTCTACTGACATGAAACTTTGCACAGAACATCTGCACCTATGGAGGAAGAGAGTAGGAATATAGCTGGGGTGCAACCATGAGTAACAGGGTGTTTTTGACTGGCTAACTGTAATATTTGTATAGGTGAGGATAAAAAAATGACATTTATTCAGTGTTTGCAGGAATACGACAGCAATTTGGTAATAACTGTACAGTGTAGGACACCAACATTAGAATCCCCCAAGTCTTAGCTTTCTTCAGGCACCAAGTTTATCCAAGTAGCTCTTATAGATCTGGATATATAAGCATTTTAATGTAAGCATGCTGTTTTAGGCGAATTTTCTAAAAATAAAAGGTGGGGCTTAATGAGTTAAGTGTGACTACACAAGGTACAAACCTGAATTAAATGTGCTTTTGTAAGTTTTCTTACATACATCAACAAGGACGTAGTCACACCGGAGATTCAAGAATCCATACTTGGCGCAGAACACCTTGGACAGGCACAACTGAACATGTTTGTGGACAAACGTTTGTGTGAACCTCCAGATAGTGACCAGCACCTGAACCTGAAATCACCCATTCGAAAGAACAAAGCCAAGACATTTGCCTCTTTGTATGAAGTTGTGCAACTTTCCAAGAACAAGCAAAACACCATCAAAGGCAGATTCTACAAAGGCTCATCACAGCTTACAGAGCAGGTCGTAAGGTAGACCTTGACAATATCCTCCAGCATGAGCTCATGCCCATCACGCCATCTCTGGCCACAACTAACGGGAGTCTACATTCCACCAACAAGTCTGTGTTCGCAAATATACTGACGAAACAAGTTAAAACCCCTGCAGATCTTACTCTTCAGGGACCCAGCTGCCTGGTCATTGATGGCCAAGCTCTGGTAATGGCACTCGGAAAGCCACCTGACACTACAACATTTGGTGACTATGCCAACAAGTTCACTGACACCGTGTTGAAGATGGGAGCAAAATACCAGAGAGTAGATGTCGTCTTTGACAGATACCATGACCAATCCATCAAAACAGGCACAAGGGTGAAACGCAAACAGCGCCACAGGCCAGTACGTCGTGAAATCAAAAACAAGTCTGTTCCACTTCCTGCCGATTGGGCGAGCTTCATGGCCCTTGAAGACAACAAATCAGATATCGCTCAACTACTCTCAAACCACCTGATAGAACACAGCCCGGATGATGAACCTGTAGTTGTAGTATCAGAGAGGTTTGCTGAAGCGACAACTGTCAAGTCAACAGATCCAGATCTTGAAGTCTCCTCTCTGAGTGCTGACCATGAGGAAGCTGATACTCATCCAGGCTCCAGTGGAAACAATCGTTGTGTCAGCGCGTGACACAGATGTGCTGCTTCTACTCTTGGCTCACTATGACAGAATCCGATGTACGCATCTCTACATGAAAGCTGGATCTCTACATCTCTACATCCACCTGCAAGACTGTATACTCTAGACTGTTTGTCGTTAACAGAATTGTGAACATAATGCCTATAACAGAGAGAAAAAAAGGAATGAAGGAACAGAATAAATCACTGTAAGGACAATTGTATCATGTGTTCGAATATACTTGTACGGGAGCTGGCTATAATCTTTTAATTATCTTCTACTCTATTCTATTCAGGAAGAGTCACATGGCATGTATCGAAGCATGCAACTGTAAGAAAGTCAACACCTGCCGGAACACTGAGGAAGAGTGTGAATAAGCTGTCACTGTAAGGATTACTGTAACAAGTATTCAAACGTACAGAGGAAGATTCCGGTAAAAAGCGGGAAGGTGGAATAGCTTTCATGTTGAACAACAATTGGTGTGATCCAGGCAACGTGAAGGAGCTTTCAAACCACTGCTCCCCAAACCTGGAGTATATATCCATCAAGTGCCGGCCATTCTTTCTCCCGAGAGAATTAACGTCGGTCATTCTGATCGGAGTGTATATTCCAACACAAGCAAACACAGGCGACGCGCTCTCCAAGCTCCACAACGAAGTAAACAAGCTCCAAGCAGCTAACGTAGACGCTGCTATTGTGGTTGTGGGTGATTTCAATAGCGCTAATCTGAGAAAAGTGCTGCCAAAATTCTACCAGCATGTGACTTCTTCTACCAGAGGCGGGAATATTTTAGACCATTGCTACTCGCAATTTAAGAGCGGTTAAAAATCACATGCTGCCAGTCCTTTCGGCAAGTCAGATCACATTCACAACGCCATCTTTCTTGTACCGCAGTATAAACAAAGTCTCAAGCGCATTCCTGTAGTATCGCGAGAGGTGAAGCGCTGAACGGTGGCGTCGGAGGAGCCGCTCCAAGCTGCACTAGAATGTACAGACTGGCGGGTGTTCCGCGATAACAGATAATATTAATGACTACACGGAAACAGTGCTGGATTTTGTTTGTACTTTGGTAGAAGAAACAATCCCCTCTACCACAATTAGAGTTTACCCAAACCAAAAGCCCTGGGTAGACAAATCCGTCCGTGAAGCTCTGAAGGCGCGCACCTCAGCATAAAACGCCAGGCTTGTGACAGGCAACATGAATGACCACAAGGTGGTGAGATACAATGTTAGGAGGACAGTAATAGAAGCAAAAAGGCGCTATAGGGATTCAATTGAACTTCAATATGAACAGGCTGACTCTAGAGCTATGTGGCAGGGCCTCAGAACGATGACAGATTACAAAGGCACCTCCCTCAAACTGAACAGTGACATCCAACTGGCAAATGATCTCAATACCTTCTATGCGAGGTTTGAGGCTGGGAATAACAGCACCAGCCTACAAACCACTGCAATGGAGGAGGGGGGGGGCACTGCTGATGGAGACTCAGTGTTCAGGATAACAGAACATGAGGTGAGGAGGACGTTTAAGAAAGTGAATATCAGGAAGGCAGCAGGTCCGGACGATATCCCCGGCCGCGTCCTAAAAGTCTGTGCCGACCAACTGGCCCCGGTATTCACTGACATATTTAACCTGTCCTTAGAACAGGCTGTCATCCCCACCTGTCTGAAGAAGTCCACCATTATCCCTGTACCCAAAAAATCCAAGCCAGCTTGCCTCAACGACTACCGCCCTGTAGCTCTCACCTCCATAGCCATGAAGTGCTTTGAGAAGCTAGTGAAGGGCTACATCTGTTCCTCCCTCCCCATCAACCTGGACCCCCTGCAATTTGCATACCGCCCCAACAGGTCCACAGAGGACGCCATAGCCCATGTGCTGCACACAGCAGCATCACACCTGGACAAGAGGCAGGGGAACTATGTGAGAATGCTATTCATCGACTACAGCTCAGCATTCAATACCATAGTCCCCTCCAAACTCATAGCCAAGCTCAGGGACCTGGGCTTGAACTATGACCTCTGCCAGTGGGTCTTGGACTTCCTGACGGGCAGACCCCAGGTGGTGAGAGCAGGCAACTGCACCTCCTCATCCAGCACTCTCAACATAGGGGCCCCCCAGGGCTGTGTCCTGAGTCCCCTCCTCCACTCCCTGTACACACGACTGTGTGGCACAGCGGAACAACAACACAATCATCAAATTTGCTCACGACACAGTAGTGGTGGGCCTGATCTCTGCAAACGATGAGAGGGCCTACCTGGAAGAGGTTAAGGTTCTAGCGGGATGGTGTCAAGAGAACAGCCTCTCCCTGAACATCAGCAAAACAAAGGAGATGATTGTGGACTTTAGGAGGTCGGGGTCAGGGACTACAGCCCCCTCAGCATCGACGGGGCACCGGTTGAGAGAGTGAACAGTTTTAAGTACCTCGGAGTCCACATATCCGAGGACTTGACATGGACCACACACATTGACAGTGTTATCAAGAAGGCACGACAACGCCTCTACTTCCTTAGGCGCTTAAGGAAGTTCAACGTGAGTCAGAAGATCCTCAAGAACTTCTACTCATGCACAATAGAGAGCATCCTGACTGGCAATATCACCTCCTGGTTTGGGAATAGCACTGCACAAGACCGCAGCAGACTACAGAGAGTGGCCCGTTCAGCCGAACGCACAATTGAAGGTGGGCTTCCCACTCTCCAAGACATTTACAACAAGCGGTGCATGGGCAAGGCTAAGAGAATAATCAAAGACTCCAGCCACTCAATCAACTGCCTCTTTGAACTGCTGCGATCAGGCAAGCGATACCGGAGTCTCCATGGCAAGCACAGAGAGACTCAGAAGGTGCTTCTATCCCCAGGCCATCAGGATGCTCAATGAATGAACAATGAACAATAAGCAAACCATCAACACACCCACAGCGCACATACACTCACTTAAATAAACAACACACTGTATCACCCACTTTACCACTTTAGACACAATTTACACTTTATATTTATATTATTGGTAAGGAAATTGCACATCATTCTCATTCCTTATTGCACCTCACCACTACAAGGTGGCACCACAAGCTAAGCTATACCTCACCATTTTTGTACCAGCAGTACATACTCTATATATAGAAACACTGAACAATTTTGTTGTTACACTTGTTTACGTACTTGACTTCTTGACTTTCTATTTTATACTTATTATACTTATTTTATACTATCTTGTTATTATCTAGCACACTCTCAGGAGCAACACAGAAAGAAACATTTCATGCAAAGTATTCTGTATTCTGTATGATAACTAATAAAGAAACTTGAACCTTCACTTATATTGATATGGTAAAATAATATTTTTATTTTATTATATTATAATCTATTCTATTCTATTCTGGAAAAGTGGCATTGGATGAATCATGCAACTGCAAGACACCTGCGACACCTGCCTGAATACGATTGATGACTGACAATAAATTACTGTACCTAAGCTACTGTACGCATATTAAGGACTATCTAATTTGCATAAATGACATGTTGATTAAAAAAAAATCAAGAGAAAATAGTTTGATGAATAAATCCATGGCCTGGGATCATCCTGCTTTTCTTTCTTATTTGGTTGATGAGTTATGCATCAATAACGACCACCGTTTCTGCTATAAATATGAGTTTCAAGCAACATTTTCACAACTGATCTAAAATCAGGATATGATTTTAAATTCCTCATGTATGCAAACATATAAAAACACATTTCATTCATGTTTCTACCTTGTTTAGTCAAAAAGATATGCACTTAAATAGATTTCAGCCTGGCGCTGGCGGCCATGTTGGATTTCTCAATTTTGAGGCCTTATTTGACATTTTTGAGCTTGGTATACAGCAGATTTGGATTCAGCACCCCTTAATACCCCTAGAAATGTTGTGTACCAAAAATAAACACGAAATGCCTTCAGGGTTATGATTTTCTGAAAATTGACCCTGTCTACATCACCACTGGACTCTCCAGGCACGGAAACAAAGAATATGCTATCAGGAAGCAAAGTAAGGAATCAGAAAATCCAAAAGGCCCTGCTATACCACCACATCCTCAGAAGAGAGCTGAAGACAAACAAACAAACTCGCCCATGGCGCCAAAAACCAGCACTGAGTGTGTCATCAGGCACAATTCTTAAAAAGTATCATCTTCTTCAACAAATTAAAGACTTTGGGTTAACCTATAAGTTAATGAGAGAAAGGGAGCATCCTCAGAAAAAGCCAACATTCATACAGGGTATAACACAGACTGTCCAGGATTTCTTCCTGAACTCTGCACGTGTGACGATGTGTGACGATGGATAGTGCTAATGATGGCTTTGTCATTATAAATGATTTCCCATATCTTTTAAAATCTTCGAAAGGGGATGGGTACATTTGGAAATTTTGCAATACAAAATTATGTAGGTTAGAGTTATCCTATCCCAAAAATGTACTCATATTTAAATTCCCCATTAAGAAACACATCATTTAGACACCTTGCATGTTGGCATCCATGTATGGGGAAGGCCCGGACTGGCCATCGGGAGCTCTGTCTGTCTGTCACACACACACAAAGGGAGCCGCATGTGATTGGTGGAGGCGGGACCAGGCCATACAACTGATTGACAGTGGAGATGGCGAATGGAATGGCAGATGGCACTTCTGCAAAATGACAGGGAGAGACAGCGAAAGACAAAACATTTCAAGCATTATAACCTGCGCTTGAAAATGGACAGTGAAAAAAGAGGAAGGATTGAGCAGAGAGGGAAAGAGAGAAAAATACATACTGCTTACTGCTTGTATTTCAGAGGGAGAGAGAAATAAAAAGAAAGGCCCTTGCAGGAGATGCCGCTAAATGTGGCAACTATTACCAAATGTTTTCTTGCACCACGGGACCACCAGGTTAGTCAGTGATAAAAATAAACATGCTAGCTACTAGCTAACATAGCTAACGTTACCATGCATCATCATCATCCCCTGTCACTTTTTTTCCCCATAAATCTTTTATTCAACTTCAGTCCTGATCATAACCATTTTCATTTTTCATTTTTCTTGTAATGTCAGATTAAAAATGAAATACTCTCACTTTTCTGATAAGAGTTGTTAAGTCTGACATTACAAAAACAAAAAATCCATCAAAATCAGTGTTGTTGCTAATCATTGACACATGATGATTATAACAATTATTAGCCTGTAATAATCCCCCCCAGAAAGATCCACTTTGCATTTGATATTGAAAATATTTAAATGTTTGTGTGTTTTTTTAACAATAATTTGTGATGCCATCACAAACAATGGCATTTAAAGGGTAAACATTTTAGTCCTGCACCAGCATGCAGGGAATTAAGTCTTTGTAACAAAAATCTTCCTGGTGGGGGACCCCCAGACCCCCTGCTTAAAAAGTGGCCAGACTTGGGCTATATTTCGCACTATATTTCCTGGCCTGAATAATTCCCCCAGTCCGGCCGGGGTGAAAAATTGTCAAATCTGCCATTTTGAAATCCAAAATGATGTAGGTTAGAGTTATCATATCCGGAAAATTATCCTATATTTGAATTCCCCACAAGAAACACATATTTTAGACACCCCCCATGTTAAGATTTCTTTAAAATTCATGTTTTCACAAAAGTATGGCCCGCCCTAATATAATGACCACTGGTGGCTAGCCAAGACCATCGATGTGGATACTGATCAACAAGATGTGAAAGTGGAATTTCTGCATCCCCATGGTCCAACAGAAAAGGTTCTGTTTCTGCCCAGTTCAAGACATCATACAAGATACAAGATACAAGATACAAGAGTTTTATTTGTCACGGCATACAAGTATACAATGAAATGCGGGGGGTCTTGCCCGCAACGATGTGCATAACTACAATAGTAATATACTAAAAATAAGCACAATCGATCATAGTGAAACTAATCGGAAATGCAGAAGGAAACGAAGAGGAGAAGTGGGTGAGAAAGTGAAGATCAGGAAGTGGTGTAGAAGAGGTAGATGAAAACAGGGACAAGAAGAAGGGGTCCTGGTCTCCATTACTGTTTTTGTTGTTGGAAACAGTGCATTTTGTAATAGTTGGAAACGTGTATGTAAAGTTTGTTGTTATTACAATTGAGTTAACAAAATGTTCAGTATAAGACAAGGAGTTATTAGTTCTTATCATTGTCACTTCCATCTGTTTAAAAAGTGCATGTGTTCATTTATCAGAGATGCATATACAATTTTGTCAACTCCGTCAGTTTCTCGTCAACACCGTCAGATCTTTGTCAACACCGTCAGATGTTTGTTTTTGTTAATTTTGGGGAAAATACTAATTCCTTCTTCAGTTTATGTTGTTTAAGTAATAAAGGAGCATCAGATCTTCATCCTCTTGTCTTATTTACTTAATGATCTTTTTTTTATCATAACAAAATTAAAAACAAAGTTTGAAAATGCAAATATTTCTAAATCTGGGTTTTCAGAATAGTGTGAAATTACACCTGAGGTTTATATATTATATTTGATTGCATACCAGAGTAACTAAACACTATTACAACATACTTCAGAACTTTAGATTCTTGTTGGACTGGAATAATTAGAATTATATACTTTTTTGTGTGTCAAGTTTCAAAAGGAAACGTGGATTTGTTGAAAATGTTTTTCTATGTAGAGCCTGCACCTTTACATGGTTAAATAGCTCAGAGACCTTTCTCTACATGAATATACAACTCTAATCAATATAGTGTGCATTCTCAAAATATAATATTAAAAAGTGTTTTGTCCCGACTCAAGAATCAGTGAAAAGCTTTTCCATTTCCATGCTGCAGAATTGTTACAATAGCCGATAATCCATTTTCCCAATGATAAATCCCTATACGGGTGGAACAACCAGTGACGTCAGACTACACCTCCCTATAGAGGCAGTAATGCACACATTCAAATGATAAATAATTGGTCAACTAAATTGATTTCGATCATTGATTAATCAGGTTTGGACCGTAAGGAAATGTGCATTAATCTTCAATAAAAGCCAGAGACCTCGAGATTACCCTAGGATCATTAAAGGTTATCCGAGACTTATCCTGTCTTTAGCATACGCGCTGTGCCTACCAGTCGCCGCGGTACGGGTCTTGCTAGCGCGTTTCGCACGTGACCCGTTCACGATACACTTAAGCTCCGCCGTGCCTCTAAATGCGTGTTTACCGGAGCGGAGACAATACTAATGTGAAACACTATGGGATGTTACAAAGGAACTGCGTCCACGTCACTTAAATAGCATCAGAGACCACGGTAAAATAAACATGATGAGGGCCTGCGATTGTTCTTGATTGCCAACTTCTAACATGCTGATTGCGCGGCTGCATCGGCTCTTCCTCCTGGCCTTCTTATCAGAGTGTACAACTGTTCCACTCAGCTAGGGCCACAGGAAACACAAGGGGTGGGGTACTTTTAAGGGGGTGGGGTGATTGTATGTGCAGACAGTGTACGGGACGTCAGGGGGAATCTCTATGCTATAGTAATGTCCCATGAACCCCCACCCCTGCCTAGGGCTGGGTATTCGACATTTAAAATGAATAACATTTATTCAAATAAAAAAAACATAAAACATAGGAGCAGATTAAAAAACAGGCCCTAGTGGAAGGCAGAGTAAAATAAATGGGTTTTAAGGCGAAGGCAGCAAGGAAGACTGAGGCGTTGATGGACCCTGGCAGCTGATTCCACAGGCGCGGCCCCAGTGAGGAAAAAGCACGGTGCCCCATGGTTGACATAGTGCGTGCGATGGCGAGGAGGTTTTGACTTCCAGACCTGACCTGAGTGACCTGGATGCAGGTTGAGGGGTCCTGGAGATAGGTTAGGCCGGAGTGATTTATGGCCTTATAGACCAGCAGGAGAACCTTGAAGGGGATCCGCTGGTTTATTGGCAGCCAGTGAAGGGAATGGAGGACTGGGGTGATGTGTTGTGTTTTCCGGGTTTTGGTGAGCATGTTTATAAGCACAATAAGCATGTGTGTTCCAAGATATAACATTTCTTCTGTTCAACCACAATCCAAAGTCACCCAAAATGTAACGAAGCCTCTGATTGGTTCACACACCACACATACACATAACTCAGCAAAGTAAGGTATCGGAAAAGTATAGTTTTTTGGTATCGGTATCGAATCCCAGGTACTGTATTGGCACCGCAAATGTTTAAACGATACCCAGCGGTCCCGCCATGGAGAAGAACCGCGCTGAGCCCGGGCGGGACCCTCTCTGGGTCTATTAAAAGAGCCGTCGCTGGTGGACAGCAGCTGGAGGGGCATGAGAAGGTCTGCTCATTGACGGATGAACTATGGGGTGCTCTCGGACAGCAGGTCAAAAGGCAACCTGATACAGTGGGGCCTTCAGCTGGAGGTCAAACACACACAGCGAGATGGGGTTAAGTATGGGGAAAATATCAACATCCTTCCATCGGGCAAAAGGGAACTTCAACAACTAGATACAGGGCTTATTCCCGTCTGCACATTTCAAACACTAATAATAACGGCTGCTTTCAAGCACAAGTACCACTCAAAGCACTTTTCAGTGGAATAACTGCGTTATTTTTTCATTCCCCCATGGGAATTGAACCCCTAACCCTGATAGAGTTGGTGCCAAGTTCAGAGCTCCAATCCCTCTACCCGCTGAGCTACACAAGAGGACCACAACTAAATTAAAATCTTCATTAATGCATCTTTAAGAAATAGCATTGGAGGGAACAGTGGAGGTGACAATGGGCTCAGTGGAAGTGGCAGTATGCTTTATCATCAGTCATACAACCTTTTCTGGGAATAATACCAGACAGATGTGGTCAAATGCAGTTGTTGTTTGATGTCAAATGTTGAATTTAAACAAAACCGAAAAAAGAGATACTGGGGAAGAAGATACAGTTGTCAAAAAGTACTGTAAACAAGCTGTCTGTCATATTGACAGAGTTCAATACGCACACAATTCCGGTGTGAATCTGTGAAGGATGCTGGCTGCTAAGAGTAGAACTACAACCGTCTCCTTCATCGCTTGCTCTCCACCCAGGAGAGAGACCTGATTACATCACAGTCTTGAGTAATGAGATATCCTTTTCTTTTTCTTTTTTTCATCACTTAAACCGGCTTCTGGTTCTACTCAGGGGAAGAGCACCGAACATGCAAGAATCCTCCAAGTTGTAAATACCAATTATGCTGCCGAGGCTTTTGGTTTTCTTTTTGATATTTTAGTTTTTTTTTTACAATAAATAAGGCAATCGGAGGATTACATCACAGCACAATACTCTCTTTTCCATTGTGGTCCTTGATGTGTTGACAGTGAAGAGGACGTCCAAACACAGGCACCTATAGTTAAAGGAACACGCCAACATTATGGGAAACGCGCTTATTGTCTTCTCCAGAGTCAGACAAGAAGCTAGATAACAATTTCTTGGTGTGTGTTCAGTAGAAAGCCACCCGGCTGCAATCTAACCTAGCTTAGCACAAATTAATGGAAGCGGATACGGACCAGCTAGCCTAGCTGTTGGCCAAAAACACCTCTTCTGGAGTTTTAAGCTAGGCTAGCCTAGCTGGTCCGTACCCGGCGACTACCCGCTTCCATTCATTTGTGCTAAGCTGGGCTAGCTTGCAGCCTGATAGCTCTCTGCTGAATGCACAGGGGGAAGGGAGAGGGAATTGGTATCTATCTTCCATCTATCTTCTTGCGTGTTCCTTTAAGATAATAAATCCGCCCAAAAACCGGTGAAATGTTGCACTGTCATCATTCCCATCACTACCACTCCCCCCCATCCCATGAAAGATTATTGAAAACTATGGAATGTTGGGGGATGTGGGGGGTGATCTTCCTCAGAAATTCTGTCAAGGCATGTGGCCCCTCAATAGTTTAGGAGGCGTGCGGCGTGAGAGGAGGAGGAACTACTCATTTTCTTTAGGGAGTGATAGGAGTTAATAGTTTAGGCCGTTAGGTCATACACTATGCATGCAGGGGTGATCTTTGCACGAGAAGCAGAAACTGCTTCGGCTGAACAAACACAGACACTCGAAGGAATGCGAATTCAGAAAGAAATCAAGCAAGTTGGTCTCTCTGACATGCGAGTGCACACAGTGAGGTCAGTATGTGAAAAATATATATCAACCAAAATGTATTAATTTGCTGTCTTGTTATTGAATTTTGTTTAAAAAAGAAATTGTTACAAGCAGCCATGTTGGAAGAAAGAACTACGCACCCCGGTACATTCCACGCAATGCCCCTATAGGATTATAGACGGATCTAATCTAATCAAGGGAGAACACATAGATTCTTATTTAAAAAAAATTCAACATTAACTGATGTTGCAACTGATGTCGTAACAGTAACTGATCTCTGATACAGACAGGACGGGTCATTCCATTTTATCTGGGTCAATACGGCAAAGGCTCGTCACCATTTGATTTGAGGTTTGAGTGAACTGCAGATGGACTGTTGGTCTGCATGGCGTGGAGGGACATCAGAGGGCTTTGTGTGTAGTGTGTAGCTCGTATAATGGCATGCGGGGCATCTCAGACAAAGGATGGAGCACATTTAGGCCTGATGGCTTGTTTATTTTACACAAATCTATGTGTTACAGTGGGTTGTGAGTGAGCGTAGATAATTCGCTTAATGGCCTTCCTGGAATGTGAAGTTCACAGAGAGGCTAGATTACAACAGTGATTGGACTTGATAAAAATACTAAACTGTTGGTGTGTCCGTCCCCCCCCCCCCCCCCCTACTCCGACTTGGATGGAACGGCTTTTTCTCATTCCATTAACCTATAGCCCCCATTTCCATGAGCATATTAATAAAATTACAACTTAAATTACATACTACATATTTCATTACATTCATTACACATTTCTGATCCAATACAAGAATATTTGGGCTCTATTTCCCTGCTGACGCAAGGCCGGTGGAGTTGCAGGTGCAGGCTGACGCAAGGCCGGTGGAGTTGCAGGTGCAGGCTGACACAAGGCCGGTGGAGTTGCAGGTGCAGGCTGACGCAAGGCCGGTGGAGTTGCAGGTGCAGGCTGACACAAGGCCGGTGGAGTTGCAGGTGCAGGCTGACACAAGGCCGGTGGAGTTGCAGGTGCAGGCTGACACAAGGCCGGTGGAGTTGCAGGTGCAGGCTGACACAAGGCCGGTGGAGTTGCAGGTGCAGGCTGACACAAGGCCGGTGGAGTTGCAGGTGCAGGCTGACACAAGGCCGGTGGAGTTGCAAGTGCAGGCTGACGCAAGGCCGGTGGAGTTGCAGGTGCAGGCTGACACAAGGCCGGTGGAGTTGCAGGTGCAGGCTGACGCAAGGCCGGTGGAGTTGCAGGTGCAGGCTGACGCAAGGCCGGTGGAGTTGCAGGTGCAGGCAGTGGCGGACTGGCCATCGGGACGTTCGGGACGAATCCCGATGGGCCGGGACCAAAGTGGGCTGGTCCAAAAAAAAAAAAAAAAATATATATACTTTTTTTTTTTTACTTTTTTTTTTTTTTACTTTTTTTTTTTTTTTTTTTGGCCAGTGTGTGGGCCACTAATGTGGGCCGATGTGTGGGCCAGTGTGTGGGCCAGTGTGTGGGCCAGTGTGTGAGTCGGTGTGTGGGCCACTAATGTGGGCCAGTGTGTGGGCCGGTGTGTGGGCCAGTATGTGGGACGGTGTGTGGGCCGGTGTGTGGGCCGGTGTGTGGGCCGGTGTGTGGGCCAGTATGTGGGCCGGTGTGTGGGCCGGTGTGTGGGCCACTATGTGGGCCAGTCTGTGGGCCGGTGTGTGGGCCAGTGTGTGAGTCGGTGTGTGGGCCACTAATGTGGGCCAGTGTGTGGGCCGGTGTGTGGGCCAGTATGTGGGCCGGTGTGTGGGCCGGTGTGTGGGCCAGTATGTGGGCCAGTGTGTGGGCCGGTGTGTGGGCCAGTGTGTGGGCCAGTGTGTGGGCCACTAATGTGGGCCGGTGTGTGGGCCGGTGTAGTGTGTGGGCCGGTGTAGTGTGTGGGCCAGTGTGTGGGCCATATGTGGGCCGGTGTGTGGGCCATTATGTGGGCCGGTGTGTGGGCCAGTGTGTGGGCCGGCAATAAAACAATAAACAAGTTGCATAAACTAAATCAGATTAAAAATGATCACAGTTCTGGTTTGCCTTAAGATGCAGTTTAAGATGGGTCTTGAACATGGAGTATGTAGGGCACTCTCTAATCACAACTGGAAGGCTATTCCAGTAGTTACCACTTTTAACAGAGAACACAGTTTTTGCAATGGTAGTATACCGAAAAGGCACCTTACATTCCCCTCTACTGATGGCCCTGGTGGTAATGCCAGTGTCTGCTTTCTGTTGGATGAACTCATTCAATGGTGGAGGGGCAAGTCCATGCAGAACCTTGTACATGAAGCAAGTATATTTGAAAACTTGGAAATTCTCGAAACTTAGCATGTTATGTTTTTCTAAAACATTACAGTGATGAAATGAAATTGGTTTCCTATCAAATACTTTTATGGCTTTTTTGTAGAGTAATTATATTGGTGTAAGAGTAGTGACATATAAAAGAGACCAGTTGATAAAACAGTAGGCCTACTCGATGTGTGATAAAATCATTGAATGCAGAAACATCCTTGCAGCATTAACTGGCAGGCAGGGCCTGATCTGCCTGAAGTTTTCGATGTTAAACTTGACTGTTTGTCACTTTCTTCACATGACTTTTTGAAGGTCAATGTAGAGTCCAATGTGACCCCAAGATACTTGAATTAATGTACAATGTCCAGCTCCGCCTCTCCCAGAAACACATTAGAGTGAGTGACCTCTACTGGTGACTTTGTGAACATCATACACACTGTTTTCTTGGTGTTAAGTGAAAGACATGCTTTTGTTAGCCAGTCTTGAATGAGACATGAGACATCAGTGAATGAGATTCACGTTTCCTCCCAACCGTGAGTAGGCCTAGAAGCGCAGAAATGGAGAATGCAAAAAAAGAAAGGGTGGAGCTGAAAAAGCTAGAATTAAAAAACTAAAATTGCTAGTAAAAGACGCAGAACAATGTTCTAAAATTACAGACATGTTTACCCGCTGCTGCTGCTAATGATGATGAAGTTCAAGTGGAAGGAACCAACAGTAACATGACAGGTGCGTGCAGTAGCCTAGTGCATATTCTACTGTTGGTGTCTGCCGGTTCATGAGGGCTAGCTAGCCTATACTAGCTCTTGCAGTGATTTCAGTCATTCTATTACAAGACAATGTGCTTTCCGTATTCCTGATTCCTTACAGCACGTGGACGTAAATAGTTGTGACTCGTGACGTTTTTTCTCTGACTAAAAGTTTAGTTAGCAATGTTAGGACTAGTGCCCACCACAGCATCAGAAGCTAAAGTGCTAACCTAGAGAGCCAATCAGAACCTAGGACGGGCTGCAAATTAATCGGCTACTAATATTATAATAGTAAATACTAAAATAAAATACTATTATGTTCCCTTCCAAATTTTCATGTTGATATAATATTGGTAATCTAATTGGTTGAATTGATTAGTTGCCATTTTACATGCTTAAATAAGATGTACCTTAGAATTCCCAACTGTTAGCCATGTTCTCGATCTGTCTATGATTAGTCTCATCTACATGTTTGTAAATAACCACAGCTAACTAGCTTAAGCTAACAACTAGGTCAACTACTACCCCGTAGTTAAACATATGTGATTGCATATAACAGCTAACTGCTACAGCTAAGTTGGTAGTTAGCCTATTCCATTAATGTTGAATGTATTTATGAAGGTTGTTGATGGTGGTTGGCGCTGATTAGCAGACATGATTCCGTCAGTCTGCCACAGGGCATCTGTGTTTGCTGATGCTGCTCACAACCACCAGTAGTGTATGACTGTGTGAGTGTGAATGCTTGATGGTTTCTGTGAAGCGCTTTGTGGAACAATGCTGATATACAGTTAAGAATGAGTAATTCGCTTTTGGTTTTTAAGAACAATTTGTAAAGCTATTTTTGAAAACTACAGGGGTGAATAATACTGTTTTCTTTTGCTATTTTCTTTTAGAATACTGTTTTGGAGTCTTTTTTTTTGTTTTTTTTGGTCTTTTTCCCCCTCCATTTTCCTCCGATTTTCTCCCATCCCAATGTTAGGCGTATGCCAATTCCCAGTCCCTTCCTGGTCGCTGCGCACTTACCCCCCACAGTCAGATCATCTGGGAGAGTGGAGGCTACCACGTGCTTCCTCCGACACACGTCCAGCCAATCACCGCTTCTTTTCACCTGGCAGCGCGGATTCTCATCGAGAGGGCGTAGCGTGTGGGAGGATCACACTATCCCCCTCGAGTCCTATCCGCGCTTAGCAGGCGCCCCGACCGAACTGTAGGAGTCGCTGTTTACAACGACCCGGACCCACCCCGCCAGCTTCTCCCACCCTCTAATACAGCCAATTGTATTAGTGCAGACGGCCAGCCAAGCTGGTGACAACCCCGGAGCTGTGAGCTGGATTCGAACAGGCGAATCCAGCTCACAGCTCCAGGGCTGGTGACGAACGCAATCTCCGCTCGGCCACCTAACCGCCGACTGTTTTGGAGTCTTAATTTTTTTTATTTTTATTTTTTTTATCCACTTTTTCTCCCATTTTCTACATTTTCTCCCATCCCAATTTCGTATCATCCAATTCAACCCTCCCCTGTCACGAACGCTGTTTCTTGCCTCCCACAAGCCGGCTGCAATGTGGACTAAGTCATACATAGCACAAGTCCCCTCCGGTACTTGAGGTAACAGCAGTCGCATCTTTTCACCTGCGCAGCTCGATCTCTCAGTGGCGAGGAGTAACGCGTGGGAGGCTCACGCTGCCCCAGACACTTCCTGATTCTACTGCGCAGGCACACCAACCGACCTGTAGGAGTCGCTGTCCACAATGCCCAATCCCCACCCATCAGTTTCCCACCCCCTAATACGGCCAATGTGTATTAGTATGAACGACCAGCTAAACTGAAAGCAATGTGGAGCGCTGGGCTCGAACAGGCGAGCCCAGCGTCTCCAGTATGTGTGGCGAGCGCCTTGCCCACTACGCCACGTAGCCGCCAATTTTTTTTATTTTTGTTAAGAATATAGGACAGGCATATATAAGCATTATGCTTCAGTCTGTACCTTTTCAGTCACTGTAAAATCAAATATTGTTAAATGATGGGGTATATTGTATTGTGTGAGATGATGACTGAATAAACTACTACTACTACTACTACTACTACTACTACTACTTTGGGTGTTTTCAAAAGGCTGAAAAACGCTGTATGAATTCAAGCCATTATTATTGATTGCTGATGTTCTTCTTATGCAGTTGACTCTGAGGAAAGAGAGAGCGCCCAATCCAGCACAGCTGACCCTGAGGGGAGAGAGAGAGCCCAGTCCAGACAGACAGACATACAGACACACAGAGAGAGAGACAGAGAGAGAGACACACAGAGAGAGGGAGAGACAGAGAGAGAGAGACACACACACACACACAGAGAGACACATACATAGAGAGAGAGAGAGAGAGAGAGAGAGAGAGAGAGAGAGAGAGAGAGAGAGAAAGAGAGAAAACAGGCTCTTGGAATGGGTGTCTGGGAGGAAGTGGGGGGTCTTTCAATGTTGATTAAACGGCAAGCAACTAATGTCATGAGTGCCAAATTAAAGGACAATAAATCCAATCTAACTGAAATTGTGTAGCACAGACCTTTCTATTAGGGATGCTCGATATTGGCTTTTTTACCGATACCGATATACCGATATTGTCCAACTCTTAATTTCCGATACCGATATCAACCGATATCAACCGATACCGATATATGCAGGGTTTCCCGCCCCAAGAAATGGAATAATTTCAGGTAATTAACATTACATATCTCTTGTTGTGGAATTAACACAACATTATGCATACTTTTGACAATAAATAAAATCAGAATTGGTTCTTACTTGCTTGCCTGGGTAAATAAAGGTTATAGAAATGTAAATAAAATATTATTTCTTTAAAACCGATACCGATATTTTTCGATATCACATTTTAATGCCGATATCGGCCGATAATATCGGACATCTCTACTTTCTATAGATCAAAACCTCAATATTATTATGGTGTAGTTAATACTTCATGTATCCTTAATCCCTAGGCTAATGAGGCACTAAGATGTTAGTAAAAAAAAAACATATGCCAATGACGGGAAGTAACGGTATATGTATGTGTGTGTCTGTGTGTGTGTGCACTGTGCATGAGTGCACATCTAGGGGCGGTGTGTAGATTTGGTCTCCCTGATGTTGACTCCTTAGCCACAGCCTTGGGTTGTTTAATACTGGACAAGTGTTTCATAACGCCCGTTGTGTGGGCCGGTTTCGGGGCCAGTGCGTGGGCCGGTGCGTGGGCCGGTGTGTGGGCTGGTGCGTCTGAATGTCCCGGGCTGAATTTGTGTCCCAGTCCGCCACTGGGTGCAGGCTGACACAAGGCCGGTGGAGTTGCAGGTGCAGGCTGACACAAGGCCGGTGGAGTTGCAGGTGCAGGCTGACACAAGGCCGGTGGAGTTGCAGGTGCAGGCTGACACAAGGCCGGTGGAGTTGCAGGTGCAGGCTGACACAAGGCCGGTGGAGTTGCAGGTGCAGGCTGACACAAGGCCGGTGGAGTTGCAGGTGCAGGCTGACACAAGGCCGGTGGAGTTGCAGGTGCAGGCTGACACAAGGCCGGTGGAGTTGCAGGTGCAGGCTGACGCAAGGCCGGTGGAGTTGCAGGTGCAGGCTGACACAAGGCCGGTGGAGTTGCAGGTGCAGGCTGACGCAAGGCCGGTGGAGCTGCTGTCATGGTTTTTGCTTTATTTCGCCTTTTTGTGAGGGACAGCTGTCTATTTCGTCTTCCTGTGAGGGATAGCTGTCAATCACTGGCCTCTGTGGTTAATTGCCTCATGGTAGGGCAGGTGTGTGGGCTTGATTGCACCTGATTCAGTGCAGCTGTGCCTATGGTAAAGCTGAGTCTATTTAAGTTTGAATCTTGCAGTGTTAGCTGCTTTCTCATTTCCTTTCGTGTTGGCTACCCTTCTGGCCAGGCTTTGCTAAAGTGTAGCGCTGATCTCTGCCCTATTCAGCATTTAGCCTTTTTTCTGTAGCCATTCTGGTTTTAGGCTACTGGCTTATTTTAGCACTTTATTTTCTAGTAGCTGAGCCTTTTATTGTAGTGTGTTTCTTTTTATGACAGTTTTCTTTTGTTTCCTTTTTAACTGTTTAATTAGTCCACTACTACACATAAACTCCCTTAGTGGAGGTTTATTGTTATTTGTATGAACTCTGTTATTAGGAGGCGCCTTTGTGGCTTATTTCAGTTATTTCTATAATACCTCTTTATTGAGTGTTGTCCTGTTTTTTGGACTTGATTTATTTTCTTAAAATACTCATGTTGAGGCTTCCACCTGTAAAGGTTGTTTTTTGGTGTTTACTTTTCCCCTTCTCCTTAATGTCTGCTTAGAAGTTTAGTGGTTATTCATTACACGAAAGAGTCCCTATTATCTGCTTGTGACCCAAACTCCTGCAGCCCTCACAGTTGCAGGTGCAGGCTGACGCAAGGCCGGTGGAGTTGCAGGTGCAGGCTGATGCAAGGCACATTTGTTCCATCTATGCCTATTTTAGAATTCCGTGGCTCGCTTGGAACCTGCTTGCGCCGAGATGTCGACATGTGTCAACAAATGTACATGCCTGTTGAATTTATGTTGTGCCGTTGTTACTGTAAAAATTTAATGATTGTGAAATGATGATTGTTTAATGAGACAATGAGCTGTATGTGTATGTCACTGGAATTTCCCCGTGAGGGATCAATAAAAGATATCCTTATCCTTATGAGTGGGTGCTGTAACTGAGTGGGTGCCAATACAGATCCTCCAAATGCTAGTCTATGCATTTAATCCAATTTTGAAGTAAATCCTCAACTGAATGGAGCCTTTTAATTAGTTAATCACAACAAACTATTTAAAGGACCTTAAAGGAACAAGCCAACATTATGGGAAATGCGCTTATACTGTCTTCTCCAGAGTCAGACAAGAAGATACACACCAATCTCCTCTCTGTGCGTTCAGTAGAAAGCTATCCGGCTGCAAGCTAGCCTAGCTTAACACAAATGAATGGAAGCAGATACCGACCAGCTAACCTAGCTGTTGGCCAAAAACACCTCTCCCAGAGTTTTAAGCTAGGCTAGTGGTCCTTAGCCTCCTCCATTCATTTGTGCTAAGCTACGATAGCTTTCTACTGAACGCACAGAGGAAATTGGTATCCACCTTCATGATTGATACTGAAGAAGATGGTAAGCCCATTTCCCATAATGTTGCAGTGTTCCTTTAAAAGAGAAAAGGACATGAGGAAAGTGACAGAAGACTAAGTAATAGTCCTTGCGTGCGAGTAGACATCTAATTAAGAACAGCACAGGGTTGCAGTGTCTTCTCAATCTACACTCGCACGCACACAGAAAGATATTGCTCATATTCATGCTTTTGAGCCGGCACAATTAATAGTCTACACACCCACTTCCTCAGGCGTTATGAAATGTCATACACAAAAAAGTATTAATAATCGGACGGCACAGGGTGTAACAGCCTGATATATAATATAACTGGCTCTATGGGTGACACATCCATACAATATATTGCCGCTGATCTCTTTGGCCTCGGTTGATTTATTCTGACATAGCCGGTGCATATTGTTCTCAAAGGGAATGAGAGTTACAACATACTGTAACTCTAAGTAACAACTAAATACTTACATATGCCTAGGGTAGGTGTAAATCAGACAATGTCACAGAATTATACTCCCTAATATATAAGAGTATTTTTCCTGCCACACTGCGTCATTTATTCCTTAATTGCATTTAATTATGCCCTGGCCTAAGCAATCACGGTGCA
Organism: Notolepis coatsorum; assembly: GCF_963971535.1. NCBI lineage: Eukaryota > Metazoa > Chordata > Actinopteri > Aulopiformes > Paralepididae > Notolepis > Notolepis coatsorum. Next base: position 133,509,998 of record NC_140169.1, on the reverse strand, counting down.
ACCAATTTTTGTAGCTGATTTAGTTACAAACTAACTAGTAGTTACTAAGCCACTAGTGTCGACTCATTTAGGAGAGGACTTACACATAGCTGGTGCAACCCAGTGCTGATTCTTGACCACATCCTGCTGTGGGTCATCTCCCAGTCAGCACCAGCTGGCTGCTCAACAGAGCAATGAATCAAAAGGAGAAAAAGTATGATGCTATTTTTTTCCCATATAGATGGGGCCCTATATTCACATACATGCTTGAGGAGTTGACATTTACTGTCACTGAGCATGAATTTATTCGCTGAGCACGAATGCTTTTTTTCAGCAACGCCCTGCTTTACATTCTCAGTTTCATTCATACCTAGGAGCTGCCCAGTACAACCACAGTCTGACACTGAGCAACTCCACTGGAGCATTTGGGGGGTTAAGTGCCTTGCTCAAGAGCACTTCAGCGGTTGGTATCGAGGAACAGGAGAGAGTTATTCATTCCCTTCCCCACCCAGATTTCTCCTGCCGGTCTGAGGGATCAAACCAGTGACCTTCCGGTCACAAACTCGCTTCTCTAACCTTTAGGCCATTACTGCCTAAATTATTCCTCATACACATTCCTCTTTTTATTTTCCATGGTGGGGCTCATTTGTTTATGTTTGGATTACGGATTGGGCAGTATGTGACTGTTGCATCAAACAAGGAGGATAAGAGAAAACAAAGAAAAAACATCTTCAAGCAAGATAACTTTGTAGACTGTTTTTCATTTGTCATTCACCTTCATCCTCTAGAAATGAGACTGTAGCTTTTTACTCAGTTCTAACACATAAAAACGCATGTTTTCACGATTTTGCTACTTTTGGTCGTGCTTGACTGGAAGAGCTTGTATGGGTAATTCAATTAATTAATACAATGAATACATGCTGATGGGAGGGGTGTCACTTCGTCAGCCCGAAAGGATATATATTTTTTTTTATTGATCTTTTTCCCCCTCCTTTTTCCTCAGATTTTCTCCCATCCCAATGTTAGTCGTTATGCCAATTCCCAATCCCCTTCCTGGTCGCTGCGCACTTACCCCCCACAGTCGGTCTGGGAGAGTGGAGGCTATCACGTGCTTCCTCCGACACACGTCTAGCCAATCAACCGCTTCTTTTCACCTGGCAGCGCAGACTCTCACTGAGAGGGTGTAACGTGTGGAAGGATCACACTACCCCCCTTAGATCCTATCTGCGCTGAGCAGGCGCCCCGACCGAACTGTAGGAGTCGCTGTTTACAATGACCCGGACCCACCCCGCCAGCTTTCCCACCCTCTAATACAGCCAATTGTATTAGTGTGAACGGCCAGCCAAGCTGGTGACAACGCCGGAGCTGTGAGCTGGATTCGAACAGGCGTCTTCGGTGTTGGTGACGAACGCAATCTCCGCTACGCTACCTGACCGCCTTCCGAAAGGATATTTCACTTTAGTAGAACTTGTCAAAAATCAGACTAGGTCCCCAAAAATGAATGGAAGTGAATGAGGAGCACCTGGGAGGAATGGTGGTGTTGACAGCAGACAACAGGGACAGCCGTTTTCACTAGCTAGATGACATTAGAGGTAAGACTGCTGAAACTTGACTAGTTCTACTACATTTACATTTACATTTACATTTAGTCATTTAGCTGACGCTTTTATCCAAAGCGACTTACAAGTTCTGTGCGACAAGACAGCAAGAAGGGTATAACTCACTCTATCAGCTGAGTAACAATGTTCATCAAAGTGTTGCGTGTTACAGTGTAGGTTAGTTTATTAGGACAAGTGCATGACAGTAAGGTTAGTCGGGGTTAGATTTTTTTTTTTTTTTTTTTTTATATCATTTCAGATAATGGTTGAAGAAGTGAGTCTTTAGTCGACTAAAGTGAAATATGATAGAATAAGCCATTTTTCCATGAAAAATGTTACATGGTGCAGGTTTAAAGAAGACATTACCAGAATTAGGTACTTACACCACAGAGTGGCAGAGGTTAGAGGAGGTGGGGACTGTGACAAGGCTGCCCAATATTGTCTATAGTCTTTGCATGGACTTTGTATCTATCTAGGTTCTGGGGGGGAACTCCTTGCCGTTTGGTTTTTGGAGCCAGGAACACTGCCTACCTAATATACCGCCCAGGCAGGGAAGGAAATAATTAATAAAAAAAACATGGTGTGTTGCAACACCTACCAAAAATGACTTGTTCATTCATACAAGGGAAAAAAGAGGTTCTGGAAAAGAAATTATTATATTTAGATTTACATTTACATTTAGTCATTTAGCTGACACTTTTATCCAAAGCGACTTACAAGTTCTGTACAACAAGTCAGCAGGAAGGATACATCTCTGGCTTAGTTTTAGACTAGTTACTTTAATAAATAATTAAAATTAGATTTAGACTAGTCTAAATAATTCACTAGATTTAGATTTAGACTAGTTACTTACCGAAAAAACTGTTCCACAGATGCAAGGCAGTTGTATATAATTGTCAAAAAGATGTCCCTTTTTTTTTCATTTCAACCTTTATTTAAAATCGTAAGCATCTGAGGTTTCCCTCATTTACAGAAACGACGATTGTACAGTACATAATAAAAACAATATTCACAGAAATTTAAACACCAGAGTAAAACAAATTAAAAACGTTTAAAAATAATTTTAAAATATCAACTAAAACAGTTACAGGTAGTCACACAATGGTCTGAAATCATACATTTAAACATTCCAAGGGAAGGGAGAACCTCCAATTTTAGCGTGAGTTGAAGGACATTCCATGAGTTAGAGGCATCAAAGGAAAAGGCTGACTTCCCTAGCTCAGAACAAATCTGAGGAACCCTAAGAACCATCCATTTTAAATCAGTTGAAAGATCAAGGACGGTGTCGATGATGGGATCAAAGATACCTCAACCACCAACAAGGTCTTTTATGGACGACATGACAATAACAAGGCAATCGGTAGTTGAAGGGAAGCGGATGACGGAGGACTTGCAGGAAGTGGTCAAAGTGGACAAGGATTGACATTTAAGCCCAGCAAATCCAGGAGCTCGGTGCTGAAGAAAGGGAAGGTGGACAAACAGAGTAGGTGGAGAGGATATACCATCACTCTCTGAAAGGTCCGTGAGGAGCCTTGGCTTAAAGACACTCCAGCCTTTGTTCAATAGAGAGAAGAAGCTGTCACGGTGGTGCGTATGGCCGTCCATCACCTGCCAGAGGGGTGTTTGACCAGGGTGGGTCGGGTCAGGGTGGGTCGGGTCAAGAGTGATCTTACCAGCCCTGCTCTTGGCTCTCGGGATGTAAAGTTTTTTTTTTTTTTTTTTTTTTTTTTTTAAGTCTATAATAATATTTTACCGTATACAGTGTATATCCAACGAAATTAACAATTATACAAATGCCTTATACAGGATATACCCCTAATACCTATTTTCTAAAACCCTACACACATATGTTCCAGCTCGAACCCCCCCCCCTCCCGGACCCCTCCTTGGATAGTACCTCCATTATCCCTCACTCCTAACCAGACACTACCATTATAAGCTAGCTTTTATTCTCTCCACCACTTCTAACCACATTGACATTTTGGATTCGTTGAGACCCAGAATTCTTGCTGTAGATATTTCTTGATAAATCACATCGGGATGTAAAGTTCTAAGTGGTAGGTGGCAGCCAGTGATGTTCTCAGCTGAGCGGACCACTTGCTGAAGCCTGGAGGCTGGAGGCTGAGGGGAACCAGACAGTGAAGGAGGTGAAGATGCTTTCAGTGACAGCTCTGTAGAACTGAACCAGGATGGGAGGGGAGATGTTCGGCTTGTGAAGTTGTGTAAAAAATGACATTCACCGTCGGGCCGCTTTGGTTATTGCAGTGATGTTGTCGTCCCATTTGTGGGTGTTGGATATTTTCATTTAATTTCAAACCTTTATTTAAACTCGAAAGGCAACTGAAGTGTGCCTCATTTACAGTCACGTCGATTGTACATACAGAGTTAAGCAAAAAATGGGATATAAAATCACACAGCATATCAAATCATAACAATAAGACAAGTAAGGATAACAATCAATTAGAACATGTACAACTTGATTGACAATGGTTGGAGATCAAGGTTACTCTGCAACAGAGAGGAGAATCTCAAGCTTTAAGGAATGTTGGAGTTCATTCCATGAGCTAGCTGCTAGGGGCATCATAGCAAAATGCAGATTTACCCTGTTCTGAGCAAACTCGAGGGACCAGCCAGGACCAGCCAGTCACTAGAACGGGTTCCATAGGTTCCAAAATTCCATTCCAATAATGATGTAGTATAACTAAGGAGGTAGCTCACCAATAAGGGTCTTAAAAGTGCACAAATACCAGTGTTTGTTGCTCCTCTCCATCAGCTAGATTGTTTGTTTGTTTCTTTTTTTAATTGTCCTTGGGTTACTTGAAAGATGTTTTAAATTACATGTATTATTATTATATATATAATATAATTATATGAGAGTTGGAGTGGGGGGGGGGCACAAAGGGACATACTCAAAGCAGCAGTAAACAGTTTTAGCTGGTTTGCTAGATTTGGGGATGGGGGGCTTGATGGCTTCCAAGTTTGTAGTTTATGACCTGGTCTACAAAGTCCTCATGATGACAAGTCATTGGCAGAAGGAAGATACCTCTGGACACATGATGACACTGACGTTGCTGGCAGGACATCTGGAAGAAGAGCTCAGAGAGAAGGGCTCAGAGAGAAGAGCTCAGAGAGAAGGGCTCAGAGAGAAGAGCTCAGAGAGAAGAGCTCAGAGAGAAGGGAGACGAGAGAAGGGAGACGAGAGAAGAGCTCAGAGAGAAGAGCTCAGAGAGAAGGGCTCAGAGAGAAGGGCTCAGAGAGAAGAGCTCAGAGAGGACTCAGAGAGAAGAGCTCAGAGAGAAGAGCTCAGAGAGAAGAGCTCAGAGAGAAGGGCTCAGAGAGAAGGGAGACGAGAGAAGGGAGACGAGAGAAGAGCTCAGAGAGAAGAGCTCAGAGAGAAGGGCTCAGAGAGAAGAGCTCAGAGAGAAGGGAGAAGAGAGAAGAACTCAGAGAGAAGAGAGAAGAGCTCAGAGAGAAGAGAGAAGAGCTCAGATAGAAGAGAGAAGAGAGAAGGGCTCAGATAGAAGATTTCAGATAGAAGAGCTCAGAGAGAAGAGAGAAGAGCTTAGAGAGAAGACTTCAGATAGAATACTTAGATAGAAGAGCTCAGAGAGAAGACTTCAGATAGAAGACTTCAGATAGAATACTTAGATAGAAGAGCTCAGAGAGAAGAGCTCAGATAGAAGACTTCAGATAGAAGAGCTCAGAGCTCAGAGAGAAGAACTCAGAGCTCAGAGAGAAGAGCTCAGAGAGAAGAGAGAAGACTTCAGATAGAAGAGCTCAGAGAAGACTTCAGATAGAAGACTTCAGATAGAAGAGAGAAGAGAGAATACTTCAGATAGAAGACTTCAGATAGAATACTTCAGATAGAAGACTTCAGATAGAAGAGAGAAGAGAGAAGAGAGAAGAGAGAAGAGAGAAGAGAGAAGACTTCAGATAGAAGACTTCAGATAGAAGAGCTCAGAGAGAAGAGCTCAGAGGGAAGACTTCAGATAGAAGACGTCAGATAGAAGACTTCAGATAGAAGAGAGAAGAGCTCAGAGAGAAGAGCTCAGAGAGAAGACTTCAGATAGAAGAGCTCAGAGAGAAGACTTCAGATAGAAGACTTCAGATAGAAGAGAGACGAGAGAAGAGAAGAGAGAAGAGCTCAGAGAGAAGAGCTCAGAGAGAAGAGCTCAGAGAGAAGAGCTCAGAGAGAAGACTAGGGGTGTGTAGGGGTGTCCCATTTCACTTTGGATCAAGGGGTGGTGACGTTTCAGCCCTCCAAATGGCCCTACAAATGGAGTCTGCCAAGATGCAGGCTCGATTTCCCAGAATGCACTGCAAACCTTTTGCAAATCTCTATCAAATCAAATCAAATCTAAAGAAAAAGAAAATGGCGGAGCCGTACCAGTAATTTAGACAAATGGAAGTATTGATTTCTTCATAATGAATCATTAAAAGAATATACAGTCAACTGGAATATCTTAGTTTTTTACACATATGTTGGATTATGTAATTGGTATGTACAGAGCAAGCTTCATGGTCCTTCTGATGTAAGCTGCCTGTAAGTAATGTAAACAGTCAGCGTGTGGGTCAGTTCATAGGGCAATTCAACCCTAGTGGCTCCGCTCTGAAGAATTGACTCAAGGGGTAAGGCCAAGGGGTAGGGCCAAGCAGTAGGGTCAAGGGGAGGAATGGGACGCAGCCAAAGTGTATATTTTCAGCACTACATTTGTTTGCCGATGTTTTAAAAGATTTCCCGAAAATAAGAATTTCTCTGAATAATGTGAATTCTCTGTGCATTGCATCAGGAAAAGTTGAGTAGTCACGCAAGGAAATGAAAACAAATCTGATTTAACACTGCCATTTGAAAGAAGAGATTTGGCCCTATCCATAGATGTATGACTTGACCATACTAAGGTTATTTATAGGCTTTAATATTATATATTAAAATGCATTATCATTCAAATTGCATGTGTCCGGATGGCAGAATTCAGTACTGTATCTACAAATCCTTCTGTTTAATCATCTTTAGATTTTTTTTGTACACTTGATCTCAAGAAGGTAAAACTGATTGTGTGTGAGTGAGTGAGTGAGTGAGTGAGTGAGTGAGTGAGTGAGTGAGTGAGTGAGTGAGTGAGTGAGTGAGTGAGTGAGTGAGTGAGTGAGTGAGTGAGTGGTAATAGTGCATTGCATAGTTTCTGATGTCTCTCAACATTTGGAAGTCATTTACAGCAGTTCTGGGAACATGTCCAGTTGAGCTCCAAGAACAACAGAAAAGCGTTGCTGTCAATGGCTCAGTGCACCGCACATTCATTAAAGCTCTCTGCCCAATTGAGGGGCCTTTGGCCTGGAGCAATTTGGTAGGAGAGGCCTCAGATTGTTACTAAATATACTGTGGGAGCCAGTTACTCAGTTAGGTCAGAACCTGCATACTGTATGAGCAGGAGACTTAATTCAGTTTGACTCCTCGTCAATGAGAAAGTAAATAGGGGGGAGGCAGAAAGAGCGATGAATCTAAATGTATGATTATGATTTATGATCATATATAATTTGTGGCGATGTTGGACATTTATGTAGAATATGATGCAGAGTCCTGGCCATATTGATCATTGTAAAAAAAATATTTAATGGTGTGTGTGTAAATGAATACCAACAATATAAAACTATAAATAAATATTATACAATAATAATAATAATAATAATAATAATAATAATAATAATAATAATAATAATAATAATAATAATAATAATAATAATAATAATAATAATAATAATAATAATAATAATAATAATAATAATAATAATAATAATAATAATAATAATAATAATAATAATAATAATAATAATAATAATAATAATAATAATAATAATAATAATAATAATAAATAAATATAATTGTATTTAAATATACATTTACACAGCCCTCAATGCCGGCCCATCAAGAGTGAGGACCACATAACCTGAGGCCTAGTCCACACGTACACAGGGATTTAAACTAGGGTTTTAAAAAATAAATCCTGTCCACTCCAACAACAACAACACAAAAACACTCACGTGAAATGACCTGGATGGGAGGCTGCAGGGATCTGTCCATGGTCCTGATTGCAGAAAAAATACTTTAAAAAATTTCCATACACGTGCAGATCATTGATCGTGATGTTAGCGTCTACAACATGAATACACCACTTTCTTTTCTTTTAACTGAGTTTATATATATCGAAAACACAGTTAGCGTGTATTGGATAAAAGATCACACAGCATAGAAAAAGCTGCGGTTTCAAGAATAGTGTGGACAAGGCCCCAATCATTCAATTACGAGCTCATTCCAAGTAATTATACATCCCGTAGTAGCGTCTACATGGTCCTCATTTTCACACGATCATATGTCTTACTGAAAATTGTCTGGCTTTCAGCTGTCCTGATTGTGGACTTTAGGAGGTCGGGGGTCAGGGACTACAGCCCCCTCAGCATCGATGGGGCACCGGTTGAGAGAGTGAACAGTTTTAAGTACCTCGGAGTCCACATATCCGAGGACTTGACATGGACCACACACATTGACAGTGTTATCAAGAAGGCACGACAACGCCTCTACTTCCTTAGGTGCTTAAGGAAGTTCAACGTGAGTCAGAAGATCCTCAAGAACTTCTACTCATGCACAATAGAGAGCATCCTGACTGGCAATATCACCTCCTGGTTTGGGAATAGCACCGCACAAGACCGCAGCAGACTACAGAGAGTGGCCCGTTCAGCCTAACGCACAATTGGAGGGGGGCTTCCCACTCTCCAAGACATTTACAACAAGCGGTGCATGGGCAAGGCTAAGAGAATAATCAAAGACTCCAGCCACCCAAACAACTGCCTCTTTGAACTGCTGCGGTCAGGCAAGCGATACCGGAGTCTCATGGCAAGCACAGAGAGACTCAGAAGGAGCTTCTATCCCCAGGCCATCAAGATGCTCAATGATCAATGAACAATGATTGAACAATGAACAATCGTAACAACCATCAAATGCACTCACAGCACACACATCCACACGCACACACTCACTTTAAACAAACAACTCACTGCAGCACCCACTTTAGAACACCTAAACACACTTTATATTTATTGGCAAAGAATTTGCACTACAACCCATACCTCATTACACCTTACTGTAAATTGTACCTAAATTGTACCTCATCCCATTTCTGCATTGTACTGTATAGTATATAGTATATTGTATCTCCGTTACTTTTCTACTCTGCATTCTACATTGTATATATATATTGAACACTTTTGTCTACATACTTGACTTCTATTTTATACTTATCTATTTTTATCTAGCACAATCTCTGGAGCAAAACAGAAAGAAGCATTTTATATACAAGTATTCTGTACTTCTGTATGACAACTGAGAAACTTGAAGGAGTTCGTTCCACCATTGTGGAGCGAGGACAGAGAATAGCCTGCTTCGTTTTGATGACCCCCCAGGGGCTTGGATAGGAGTGGGTCTGAGGCAGCAGAACACATTATACCCTGCGAAAACTAGCTAGGTTCATACCGGATCATTCACCTCACACTCCAGGCACACATACAAAGAGAAGCCGCCTATTCTCGGTCGTCGCTCCACAATGGTGGAATGAACTTCCCACCACAGTTAGGACAGCCCAAATCCTGACCAATCTTTCGCTGTTCACTAAAAACACACTTCTTCAATCAATATCTGAAATAAAAAATACATTTTAATTACAAATAAAATAAACACTAACCTTCTTACTGTCCTATACTACCTGTTAGGGTAGCGTCAACTTGAGCCCAAGAGCAGAACACAGGGAAGAGGAGAATGAGGCGCTTTAGGTTGTTTAATTGTTAGGTACCAAGCAGACAGGGTAAAATGATCAGAATGTGGGACAGGTGCGAGCAGGGTCACTCCTCGTGATTCTCAGGAAACGTCCTGGCTGGTGGTGTCTCAGGAAAACAGCGTAGACCGGGCGGTAGGCGATCCTGGGCACAGGGAGACAGGGTTAGAACAAGGCAAGGATACAGACAGAGAAGCAAGTAGGTTACGTCCTCGTACCAAGGTAGGTGTAGCAACACTCGGACAAGGAGTGGCAGGAAACGCAGGTCTCATATCAGGGCTGGTGATGATCTGACGAGTCTCAGGTGTGTAGACTGATCCTGGGTGACAGCGTGCGGAAGCAGGGACAGGAAAGTGCCCATATAAGGGCGTGGAAGCAGCAGGAGAGAGAGGTCCTGGCTGTGAATTGTAACAACTACCATGCACTCCTCCTACTATACTAATATGTCTTATGTTTATGCACTCAATACTGCAGCACCCAAGTTTCAGCACTGTTTGATCATTGTTACTCAGCTGAAAGAGTTGTACCCTTCCTGCTGACTTGTCATACAGAACTTGTAAGTCACTTTGGATAAAAGCATCAGCTAAATGACTCAATGTAAAAGTAAATGTAATATTTACATATGGTATGGGATTGCCCAGACGTTAATCCCTGTGACGTTGGAACAACATAAATTACGACCTCTCTTTTAATCAGCGACACATTATTCTGGCAGGTATAACAGCTGCCAAAAGACTGGTGACAACTCGTTGGACACAGCCATGTTCGCTTAATGTCAGACAATGGAAAATTTCTCCCATTGACATCTTAAAATTAGAATGCTCGATTGCTAGGATCTATGGAGCCAGCACAATGTAAACGTCCTTCACAAGTCCATTAACCTCATTATTTAAAGACAAATTTCAAGTTCAAGTTTCTTTATTAGTTGTCATACAAAAATACAGAATACTTTTATATGAAATGCTTTTTCCTGTTCTGATCCTGAGAGCGTGCTAGATAAAAATAAAACAGATAAGTAAAAAATAGAAGTCAAAAGTACCTAACAAGTGTAAACAAGTGTTCAAAACAAAAGGGTTCAATATACATATATATAATATACAATACAGAGTAGAAAACAAATTAGTAACTGAGTTACAATACAATATAAAGTACAAAGTACAATGCAGAAATGGGATGAGGTACAACTTAGGGTAAGGTGCAATGAGGTATGAGTTGTAGTGCAAATCTCTTTACCAATAATATAAATATAAAGTGTGTTAAAGTGTCTAAAGTGGGTAAAGTGGGTGCTACAGTGAGTTGTTCATTTAAAGTGAGTGTGTGCGTGTGGATGTGTGTGCTGTGAGTGTATTTGATGGTTTGTTACATAGTGTTATTGTCATTGAGCATCCTGATGGCCTGGGGATAGAAGCTCCTTCTGAGTCTCTCTGTGCTTGCCATGAGACTCCGGTATCGCTTGCCTGACCGCAGCAGTTCAAAGAGGCAGTTGTTTGGGTGGCTAGAGTCTTTGATTATTCTCTTAGCCTTACCCATGCAACGCTTGTTGTAAATGTCTTGGAGAGTGGGAAGCCCACCTCCAATTGTGTGTTTGGCTGAACGGGCCACTCTCTGTAGTCTGCTACGGTCTTGTGCGGTGCTATTCCCAAACCAGGAGGTGATATTGCCAGTCAGGATGCTCTCTATTGTGCATGAGTAGAAGTTCTTAAGGATCTTCTGACTCACTTTGAACTTCCTTAGGCGCCTAAGTACTTAAAACGGTTTGCTCTCTCAACCGGTGCCCCGTCGATGCTGAGGGGGCTGTAGTCCTGTGAGAAGTTGGTCTAGAACACAGCCCAATTGCTGAACACACAGGAGAGGAGAATGGAGCGTTTCAAGAGGTTTTAATTGCACACAGCAGTTCAACAGGAATTGGGGGGAATAGAACGGGGTTAGTGTTCTTGGGGCTGCAGCTGCGGGCAGCGAGAGAGCAAGTGGTCCTCTTGCTCGGTATGGAACGTCCAGGCAGAACGGCGCACTGGAACGGGGATCCTGGGGCACAGGAGAAACGGGTTAGAGCAAGGGAATACAAGAGCAGGTTTCAGCAGAGCTTGAGGCAGAGACGTCGTACCTAGGTTGTGGTGTTTAACACCACAACGACTTCTGGTCAGTGTCGTGGGGTAGAAGTAGGATCCTCATCAACGGGGGATAGGATACAGCTGTGAGGAGTGAGGTGCCTGACAGCGTGTGAATCAGAGGGATGAGGTGCAGCTGGGCTAGGTGACGGGAAGTGAAATGATGCTGGCCGTATAAGGGTGAATGGAGGGGTGAATGGAGAAAGAGATGATGAGGAGGAGTGCGTGGTGGAAGGAGAGGGGGATGAACAGGAGTGTGTGGTGAACGTGAGGGGAAAAGGAGGGGGAGTGAAGTACGCTCGTGCTGTGACTATGACAAGTCCCTGACCCCCGACCTCCTAAAGTCCACAATCATCTCTTTTGTTTTGCTGACGTTCAGGGAGAGGCAGTTCTCCTGACACCACTGTGCCAGATTCTGTACCTCTTCCAGGTAGGCCCTCTCATCGTTTGCAGAGATCAGGCCCACCACTACTGTGTCGTCAGCAGTGATGGGAATAACGGCGTTATAAATAACGGCGTTACTAACAGCGTTCGTTTTTTCAGTAACAAGTAATCTAATGGATTACTCTTCCAATCTTAATAACGCTGTTACCGTTACTGCCAAAAAATGCTGCGCGTTACTATGATTGAAGCAGTTTATTTCATCAGACAGATCTCTGCACCGAGAGGCAATATGTTCTTCCTTGATTAGTGGGAAGCGCGCGATTGGCTGAGGTTGAGTAAAATATCATGGTAAGCCAATCAGAGGTAGAGGTGGGCGGGTGCCTCCAGAGTCTGACACACAGTGATACAACACAAGCAACTCAGTCAACGTGAGACCGCGGGTCCGTGTACGTTTTGATAGTTTGGCGAGCCCAAATAATCCAAAACGAATCCAACGAACAACACAAGCGAGCAGTCAACGACAGACCGCGGGTCCATGAGCGTTTTTTGTTCACTCTTGTGTTAGTTGTGTAACTTGTGTTGCAGCGCAGGGCACTGCAGTAGTGGAGGCTCTACTCTGCTGACATAGTGCTGCACTTCCTGGTTTAATAGCACAGTCTTCAGGTGCTCAGAGATATATATATGTCATGCATGTCTTAAATGTCATGATTAGATTTGTTTAGATGATTAGATTAGATTATTATATCTGTATGTTGTGTACAGGGCCGGATTAACGACCGGGCCGTCCGGGCCGCGGCCCATGGGCCTCTAGTGACGAGGGGCCTCCAAAAACAAAGAAATAATAAAATATTTTTTTTACATTTTTTCATTTTAATTTTTTTGGAGGCCCCTCGTCACTAGAGGCCCCAAATAATTTTTTATTTTTTTTTAACTTTAATTTTTTTGGATGCCCCTCGTCACTAGAGGCCCCACATTTTCTTTTATTTTTTTTTATTATTTTGGAGATCGATGTCATACTGTGACACTGAAATGAAAACATATTTCATCAACTAAAATATTTAGTCAACAAAAATATTTCATCAACTAAAATATACAGTATGTCACACCCTGCCGTCTGCAAGTGGCTAATCTTGAGTATTTTTTCTCTTCTTCATAAGAGTTTGAGGTTTTCCGTTTGAGGTAAAAACAGCAATAAAAAGTCTAAACTTGCGTCTCCACATCCCAGCCCCGACGCCTGAATACTTTTACCAACGGATTTCCAGTTCTGCGTTCGCGTTCTGCGCTCTGATTGGCCACTGACGTTTCTGGTAGCGCCAATCGTGTGACGCCTCTTTCTTTCACCGGTTAAGCTTAGGCACACTTTCGAAGTTGGTTAAGGTTAGAGTTTGTCTTAGAGCAGGGCGATAAAACACCAGCCCTGATTCCATACTCTAACCTTAACTAACTTCGAAAGAGTCGCCTAAGAAACGTCAGTGGCCAATCAGATCGCAGAACGCGAACGCGGAAACTGGAAATCCGTTGGTAAAAGAATAGACACAGCCCGACACGAATAAGGCAGATTGGGATCATTATTCATTACAGACAGCAGAGACCCGTCGGTGCTGACATACACATACATACAGCCCCACCCCCACCTAATAGACAGTCCCCTCCCCACCGTATGTAATGTATATATTCTCTCCCCACCGTATGGATATTTCTCTCCCACCCACCCACCCCCTCCTAATGTACAGTCTCTTCCCCACCGTATATACTCTCTGTCAGGATCTATGGGTAACAGTACTGTATATTTGCATATCATATATGTCACAAATGTAACAGTACTATATACCTGTATGTCATGTATGTCCCTATGCCATAAATGTCATGATGTCACATATGTTGTGCATGTCATACATGTCACTATGAATTGAAAATGGGGGACCATGATGTAAACAAGACAAACGTCTTTCTCTGGTCTGCATCCCCTTAACAATTGTGTGTATTGAGCCGTACTGTATTATTTGTACCCATTCTGCAATCTGTTAAATACAATTTTCATTAATTCATTCATTCACAGACAGTAACACAGAACAAAAACACATTTCAACCCCCTCCCTTCCCTAATTATAATTTAAATTGACATTCACGTAAAAAGTAAGCTTACTATTATATTCTTGTCTCCAAAGTTTGTGCATGTTTTTCCTGAGGATAGCGCGATCCCCCCATCTAAACATGATGTGTTTCTTTTCTCTTCTTGATTGATTGATTGAAAACTTTATTAACAGATTGCAGAATGGGTACAGTACAGTACAGTACAGTACAGTACAGCTCAATCATTTTTAAGGGGATGCAGACCAGAGAAAGACTTTCGTCTTGTTTACATCAGGGTCCCCCATTTTCAATTCATCATAACATATATGACATACATGACATACAGATAGACAGTAATAGACAGTACTGCTACATCTATACATTTATGACATACCAGATTTGTAAATACAGTACTGTTTGTGATACGAAAAGAGTCCAGAAAAGAGAGTATATCACTGATTCTTGAGAGTTGGGACAAAACATGTCCTACATAGAAAAGTCTAATTTATATAAAAAATAAAGAAATTCATAATGAGTGATATACTCACAAAGTTACATCTAAAGGTATTGTGTATACTGATGTTATGTTTTAGCACATATATTGTTTTTTTGGGGGATATTTGTTTAAATGTATAATCTGTGGTTAGAAGCTCCCATGTTAATTATCTTGTCCTCAGCAAGGGGTTACATTATTGACCAGCCCAAAAAAGCTTGAAAGACCTCTCCACTTGTGAAAACATACATATCAAATCAAAGATAAGGGTTATACATGTATAAAACAATGCATGCCATGAAACTCAAATAATATTGCCCATAGAAATCTACCTATCAAAGTTGTGTCCTCAGTTTATGTCAACTCTGTCAGACCTTTTCATAAACCTAATTAAATCAGGCAATAGCATGGCTAGCTCTATCCCTGAGGACCCCTTTTCCTTCCCCTGAATGTGGTGAATGCAACACTACCACACATGGTCTGGTAAGTTTTACACTTTTTGATATTTTAGACAAACAATGTCAATATTCCGATGGTCACAGCTGGAACATGTCAACACCGTCTCTCCGTTATTATACTTTTAAAAAAACAATAGTGGATTGAATTCAAGTGTTTCAGTGAGATTATTAAGACAGCTATGCAACTGCCAAAAAAACTAGCTAGCTGCAGTGCACAATACAGGCTTGGAGGGAAAATGTGTGCCCTTTTGTCAACTCCGTCAGACGTCAACTCCATCAGATTGTGTGTCTGACGGAGTTGACGTGTAAACTGATGGAGTTGACAAATCCATCAATAACCTCATAATATGCTATTGTTATACTATTTTTGAACATGGTAAAGGATTTAAATGTTATTTCAGAGTTTTATCTGCACAGAAGTGTGCATATAATAGCATGCATCAGAGCATGGGCAGGTTGTGGTCTGCTTATTGAATAATTGTCTTACTTTCCCAGCACATGTGTTAATAAATAAATATAAATATATCACTTGTCTACGTTGATTGATTGATTGATGTAAAATATGGTGCAGTGTGTAGTTTTCACTACCAAACATCTACACTCTTGCCTCTTATAGAGCGGGGAAGGAGTTCCATGTTGCCCTTTCATATCCCAGAAGAGATACAAGACAGAAGAAAACAGTTATTCTTGTTATTATACTGTTTACTTAGATCATCAGAGCAGAGGGGCACGGTGGTAAACTGTGGATATTTGTTAGGTTTTAGTGAGTTGTTCCTTACCTTTGCGTGGGGTATGTCTGGGAGTGCTTGCATTCTTTCATTTATTTGCATTTCTTTTAAATTTGTTGGACCTTATGGTGTTCTTGTTCTGTTCTTGACAAGTTTCTTCTTGACTTGTTTAAAGAAGACGTGTACGGCCCATGGGGACATTAACGTGTGTTGTCGGGCCTTACAAATAAATTTGATTTGATTTGCTTTCATCTTAATATCTTTATAATAATTCTTAATATAGGACTGGTCCATGCGTGTCTAGATTGCTGCATCATCCTTTCTCTGACTTTCCATCCATAGTGTAATACATTATGGTATGGAGTGATCAACAGGATAATTCTTTGCTAGTCAGTTGTCACAATCTTATCAGTTGTAATTAAGGCTGTCAAAGTTAACACGGTATTAACGCGTTATCGCCCGATTCTATTAACGCCACTATTTTTTTTAACTCACGATTAACTTTTAAGATTATTATTATTTTTGTATTACTAGACTTCACTCAGGTGTATTATTGATGCTCTCATTGATACTATGTTTGTTTCTGAAGTGTGTGTGTGTGTGTGTGAGATATATATAGAGAGAGAGGGGGGTGAGAGAGATGAGGAAGGGGCAAGAGAGAAAGAGAGCCGGGAGAGTGTGAGTGTGAGAGAGAGAGAGGGGGTGTGTGATTACTCAGCCCTTGTGTGGGTGAATGTAACAAGTTCCTAACGTTTTCTTTCCCCTATTATTTCATGCACACTTTATTCATTGTTTTAAATTATTATTTTCTTTTAAGTTATTTTGTGCATCACTCTGTTTTGAATTTGATGCAAATTTGCAATGCATGAGGGTCATCCTTTTGTGTTAAATGGCTGCATAAAGCAAGCATTTGTTGACTCATGTTGATAAGATTATTAAAACTTGGAACTTGAAAAATATCTGTTTAAGGTAGATAAAAAAAGATATGTTAAAAAAAATGCGATTAATTCATGATTAATCGCGAGTTAACTATGGACAATCATGCGATTAATCACGATTATATATCTTAATCCATTGACAGCACTAGTTGTAATATACCCTAGGATTATTGGAATGAATGTCTTTGAATTTTCTCCCACTGCTTCCACTGAACATGGATTTTGTCTGCACAAGCCAGTGTGAAGATGTTTGCAACATCTAGTTGTAGAAACTACGCACTGCAGCTTTAACGTCAATCAATCAATCATGTTTAGTAATTAGACACCTGATTTTATAGTCTTATTCTAATACATTTTCATGACTTTTGTATTATAGGAAAGCATGGCTAGACAGAAATTGTCAGTTGAGGAGCGAAGGAGAAGAAATAGAGAGTACCAATGAAAGAGAAGAGAAGAATTACACAGTGACGAAGAGAGCAAACATGTCATGCAAGAGCAGGAAAGACAAAGGTGGAAAAAGAGGGTTCAAGACAAAAAAGTAATAGAAATAGACAAGATGGGAGACAGGGCACAGAGGTATCGGAGAAAATATTGGAGAGAGGTCCAGAAAAGGTGCAGATAGAAAAGGTCATGTGAAGGTGCGGTGCTGGAGGCAGACACCCCCCCAGATCAGGATATTCTAGATAACAATGCCAGACAGCGCAGAGAGTCTCTCAGACAGGAACAGAAACAAAGTAAAACACGAAAAAGGCATTCAAGATAAATACAAACTTTAAAAGAGAAGATTACAAATGTAACAAAGCAACAAAACAACCTGAGAAAAACAATAATGTGCTGAAAAAAGGCTACAAATACTGTACATCACCACTGGACTCTCCAGGCACGGAAACAAAGAATATGCTATCAGGAAGCAAAGTAAGGAATCAGAAAATCCAAAAGGCCCTGCTATTCCACCACATCCTCAGAAGAGAGCTGAAGACAAACAAACAAACTCCTGGCCCACGGCGCCAAAAACCAGCACTGAGTTCATCAGGCACGATTCTTAAAAAGTATCGTCTTCTTCAACAAATGAAAGACTTTGGGTTAACCTATAAGTTAATGAGAGAAAGGGAGCATCCTCAGAAAAAGCCAACATTCATACAGGGTGTAACACAGAATGTCCAGGATTTCTTCCTGAACTCTGCACGTGTGACGATGTGTGATGATGGATAGTGCTAATGATGGCTTTGTCATTATAAATTATTTCCCATATCTTTTAAAATCTTCGAAATTTTGCAATACAAAATGATGTAGGTTAGAGTTATCCTATCCCAAAAATGTACTCATATTTAAATTCCCCATTAAGAAATGCATCATTTAGACACCTTGCATGTTAGGATTTCCTTCAGATTCATGTTGGCATCCATGTATGGCGAAGGCCCGGACTGGCCATCGGGAGCTCTGTCTGTCTGTCACACACACACAAAGGGAGCCGCATGTGATTGGTGGAGGCGGTACCAGGCCATACAACTGATTGACAGTTGAGATGAATGAATGAATGAATGAATGACTTTATTTGACAATATAAAAAATAAACATGTGACAGAAGAGCACAGTCGGGATATACTGCCAAGGATGAAACACAAAAAAGCTCGGAGCTTATTTCCATTGTGGTCCTTGTAGGGGGGTGGGGGAATGTGATGCTTAAAACATGCATCATACAAAACGTGACATCACAACACATCACATATACCATTTAACATTTATAT
The DNA here is from genome assembly GCF_963971535.1 of Notolepis coatsorum. NCBI lineage: Eukaryota > Metazoa > Chordata > Actinopteri > Aulopiformes > Paralepididae > Notolepis > Notolepis coatsorum. The sequence goes on along the minus strand of NC_140169.1, from coordinate 133,491,671 downwards.
ACATACAGACTCATACAACATGCAAGGGTGCCTTAAGCTAAGTGTCTAGGTATAGTCCCTTTTGAGCCATGTCTTCAGATGGCGAATGGAATGGCAGATGGCACTTCTGCAAAATGACAGGGAGAGACAGCGAAAGACAAAAAATGTCAAGCATAACCTGCGCTTGAAGATGGACAGTGGAAAAAGAGGAAGGGTCGAGCAGAGAGGGAAAGAGAGAAAAATACATACTGCTTACTGCTTGTATTTCACAGAACAGTCAGATGGAAATGACTGGAAATTAAATGTTTCAACAGTGGAAAAAAGAGGAAGGGTGGGGCAGAGAGGGAGGGAGAGAAAAATACATACTGCTGACTGCTTGTATTTCACAGAACAGTCAGATGGGAATTACTGGAAATGAAATGTTTCAACACTTCAACAGTGAAAAAAAGAGGAAGCATGGAGCAGAGACGGGACGCCCTAAATGTTGCCGCTAAATGTGGCAACATTGACCAAATGTTTTCTTGCACCACGGGACCACCAGGTTAGTCAGTGATAAAAATAAACATGCTAGCTAGCTAACATAGCTAATGTTACCATGCATCATCATCATCCCCTGTCATTTTTTCCCTGCATAAATCTTTTATTCAACTTCAGTCCTGATCATAACCATTTAAAATTTTCTTGTAATGTCAGATTAAAAATGAAATACTCTAACTTTTCTGATTTCTGAGTTGTTAAGTCTGACATTACAAAAACTAAAAATCCATCAAAATCAGTGTTGTTGCTAATCATTGACACATGATGATTATAACAATTATTAGCCTGTAATAATCCCCCCCAGAAAAATCCACTTTGCATTTGATATATTGAAAATATTTAAATGTGTGTGTTTTTTTAACAATAATTTGTGATGCCATCACAAACAATGGCATTTAAAGGGTAAACATTTTAAAAGTCCTGCACCAGCATGTAGGGAATTAAGTCATTGTAACAAAAATCTTCCTGGTGGGGGACCCCCAGACCCCCTGCTTAAAAATGTGCCTGACTTGGGCTATATTTCGCACTATATTTCCTGGCCTGAATAATTCCCCCAGTCCGGCCCTGCAAAGGGGTGAAAAATTGTCAAATCTGCCAGTTTGAAATACAAAATGATGTAAGTTAGAGTTATCATTTCCGAAAATGTTTCCTATATTTTAATTCCCCACAAGAAACACATATTTTAGACACCCCTCATGTTAAGATTTCTTTAAAATTCATGTTTGCACAAAAGTATGGCCCGCCCTAATATGATGACCACTGGTGGCTAGCCAAGATCATCGATGTGGATACTGATCAACAAGATGTAAAAGTGGAATTTCTGCATCCCCATGGTCCAACAGAAAAGGTTCTGTTTCTGCCCAGTTCAAGACATCATAGTGAAACTAATCGGAAATGCAGAAGGAAACGAAGAGGAGAAGTGCAGGGTGAGAACGTGGAGATCAGGAAGTTGGGTAGATGAAAACAGGGACGAGAAGAAGGGGTCCTGGTCTCCATGACTGTTTTTGTTGTTGGAAACAGTGCATTTTGTAATAGTTGGAAACAGTGTATGTAAAGTTTGTTGTTATTACAATTGAGTTAACAAAATGTTCAGTATTAACATTAACAATGAGTTATTAGTTCTTATCATTGTCACTTCCATCTGTTTAAAAAATGCATGTGTTCATTTATCAGAGATGCATATACAATTTAGTCAACTCTGTCAGTTTCTCGTCAACTCCGTCAGATCTTTGTCAACACCGTCAGATGTTTGTTTTTGTTAATTCTGTGGAAAATACAAATTCCTTCTTCAGTTTATGTTGTTTAAGTAATAAAGGAGCATCAGATCTTCATCCTCTTGTCTTATTTACTTAATGATCTTTTTTTTATCATATCAAAATTAAAAACAAAGTTTGAAAATGCAAATATTTCTAAATCTGTGTTTTCAGAATAGTGTGAAATTACACCTGAGGTTTATATATTATATTTGATTGCATACCAGAGTAACTAAACACTATTACAACATACTTCAGAACCTTAGATTCTTGTTGGACTGGAATAATTAGAATTATATACTTTTTTGTGTGTCTGACGGAGTTAACCCAAATCAAGTTTCAAAGGGAAACATGTGAATTTGTTCAAAATGTTTTTCTATGTAGAGCCCGCACCTTTACATGGTTAAATAGCTCAGACCTTTCTCTACATGAATATACAACTCTAATCAATATAGTGTGCATTCTCAAAATATAATATTAAAAAGTGTTTTGTCCCGACTCTCAAGAATCAGTGATATACATTTGACGTAGAAACTGTACATTGGAGGTGGTTGGGTGGGGGGGGGGTTGGGTAGGAGGGGTGGGTGGGTGGGGAACACTGTACAACTGTACAAACAAAACTGTACATTGGAATATTGACAAAACCATACTTGGTCATTTACTGTACATTGGAGGGGGTTGTGTTAGGACATTTACAGGGGCCAGTTTCGAATTGCAGTCCCCCGTAGGTGTTCTTTGAGAGTGTTTTTGAAAGTGGGTAGTGATTCACATTCCTTTACAGCTTTGGGTAGGGCGTTCCACATTGATGTGGCATAATTGCGAAACGTGTTTAGTCCCTTGTTTGAGCCGAATCTGGGTTTAACATGATTTGTGGAGCTCCCTCTGGTGTTGTGATCGTGGTATTCACTGACCTTTGGGAAGTATTTTGACATGTACATGGGTACCTTGGTCGTGTAGTGTATCTTGTAGACCAGGCCCATTGCAAGTTGCTGTACTCTGTTGTCTACTCTAAGCCATCCTAGGTTGTCAAAGTGGGCAGGGGTGATCAAGGTCCTTTTAGCGGGGTGATCAAGGTCCTTTTAGCTTGGCCCTCAGAGCCCACCACTTCTAATTATTCTATATATTTTTTAAAGTGACATATAAAAACGCCACTGTTCGTGCGTGCACGTGTATGTGTGTGTGGGGGGGCCTCCACAAGAATCTGGCCCAGGGGCCTCTGAAGTCTTAATCTGGCCTTGGTTGTGTATGTAATGAATTGAAAATGGGGGACCCTGGTGTAAACAAGACGAAAGTCTTTCTCTGGTCTGCATCCCCTTAACAATTGTGTGTATTGAGCTGTAGTTTCAAGTTTCTTTAATATTTGTCATACAGAAGTACAGAATACTTTTATACAAAATGCTTCTTACTGTTACGCTCCAGAGACTGTGCAAGACAAGATAAGTATGAAATAAAATAACATAGTAAAAATTTGAAGTAAAAAAATGAGGTCACAGTGTTCAGTTTAGACATATGTACAATGTTCGATGCAGAATAGACGTAGTTACCATACAATATACAATACTGTGCAGTGTACTAATATACAATACTATATAGTGCAAGGCAGAAATGGGACGAGGTGCAATTTAGGTACAATTCACAGTAGGTGTACGAGTTGTAGTGCAAATCCTTTATCAATAAATATAAAGTGTAAAGTGTGTTTGTGTGATCTAAAGTGTGGAGAGTGGGTGCTGCAGTGTGTTGTTTGTTTGAGTGAGTGTGTGCGTGTGGGTGTGTGTGCTGTGTGCATTTGATGGTTGTTGCATAGTGTTTATTGTTCGTTTAGCAGCCTGATGGCCTGGGGATAGAAGCTTCTTCTGAGTCTTTCTGTGCTCGCCTTAAGACTCCGGTATCGCTTGCCTGACCGCAGCAGTACTGTACTGTACCCATTCTGCAATCTGTTAATTAAAATGTTCAATCAATCAGTATATATTTGTTATTTATTTTTGGTATAGTGCTTAACAAGCATAATTTAATGTTGCCCAATTGTGGCCTGTTGAGGGGCAATACATATCAAAAGTTCCAAAACATCTATTGTGTTTGTATTTGTATGAGTATGATCCACTATATAAACATAGTAATTATAATATCTACATACATGGCATTTGATTGGAGGCTATAGTCTCACTTTGTCCCATGCACAGCAACATTAAAATAGTTTAGATTTGTGTATGTTGTTTATGTAAAAAAATTACTTGAAAGTAACGCAATAGTTACTTTCTGAAGTAACTAGTTACTTTTATAATTTGTAAGTAATTTAGTTACTTTTTGGAAGAAGTAACTAGTAACTGTAACTAGTTACTTTTTAAAAGTAACTTGCCCAACACTGGTCGTCAGCAAATTTGATGATTGTGTTGTTGTTCCGCTGTCCACACAGTCGTGTGTGTACAGCGAGTAGTGGAGGGGACTCAGAACACAATCTGTAATCCAGGAGTAAACCACTCTCTGGTCAAATGTGTGACTCTCTCCATACAGGGATAGGCTGTATTGACAGTCCTTGTGGAAACTTTTTGTTTGAATACATTTTTTATTCTGAATTAGTGATGAGGCATGACATTTTGAAGGGACTATTTTTTTTCACAATTACAAATCCAACCCCTTTGGGAATCGTGTTTGTATGCAACCGAGATCTGTGTCAGGGGCGTTGTTTTGGTATGGCAAGGTATGGCACTCGCCATACCTTGGCAAATTAATATATAAAAAAACATTTATTTTTAAATTTCAAGCTTCAAACTATTCGGTACAGCCCTAGCATGTTTTGATATTGTCAATTATCTCACTTTTACTAGGTGACTTTTACTAGGTGACTAACTCAAATATGCCGCCAGGGAAAAAAAGATAAATGAACATACAGACGTTTTTTTGTCATAGGGCAGCAGAGACAAGTGATACAGGGACACAGACACAGGTAAGGTCTTACAATGGCTTCGTGATTATAACAGTGCAGTTCAGCATTCAGTAACCCATACTTTTTGTGAACGTGTTTTTGATACTACATTCTGTTGAACACACACCTCAAAACCGTACCTAAGGAAAATTGGCTTAATTGCAAGAAAAATAATAGACAGTTATGATATTACATTCTGCTCAGCATAATTTGTATGCAAAATATTGTGGTTCCCTGCTTTAGTCTGTTGACACATTTCTATACTAAATGCTTTTGTAGTCCTGTGTCATACAGTACCTAAATGTCATATAAGTGAATTGTATAGAAACAACTCACCAAAAGTGACTATTGCACAACTGATTTGACAAAAGAAATCCACCAAGTGGGGGAAACCCCCCCTTCACCCACCCACCCTCCCTCCTTGCCATACCTTGGCTTTTACTGAAATTACGCCACTGATCTGTATGGTTAAATGGATTGCAGATTGGGCCTTTAACTGTTCTAAATGGTCACCCCTTCACCTATGTGATAGTGATTTACACAGCAACACAGACAATGGCAGTATATCGATGATGCCATAATGTTTGCAGTGATTCAATTAAATTAGGTTAGATTAGATTCTATTGTCATTGCACAGCATAGTACAATGTACATAAGCATAGTACAATGAAATTAACAGTAAAGTGCATAGAAGTAACAGTGTAACATGTCAACATGTGGATTAATAATAATAATAATTCATTTATTTTATAGAGCGCTTCTCAGTAACTCGAAGTCTCTGACAGTAGGCAGAAAGAAAAAACAAAGAAACAAAAGAATGGATGATGAATGGATGAAATTACAGGATTTGTAATTAATTAATCTAATTAATCGCATTTTAATCTCATAACCATTTTATGCCTGATATTCTATATTCTATAATCATATTTCAAATTGCATGTGTCCGGATGGCAGAATTCAGTACTGTATCTACAAAACCTTCTGTTTAATCATCTTCCATCTATTAATTTGCTTAGATTTTTCAGGTCTGGTCAATTTGAGTGTTATTCACAGTTAAAGATAAAAAATTTGAATCATTTGGTTCATTACAATTTACTCAAGCCTAGTAACAGACACAGTATTTCTGACACTGGGAATACATTCCCTGAGATCCATAGATGTCCCTATAGAATCAGATACCAAGAACATGCAAATGGACCATATTAAAAACATTTATGTAAATGTGTATTCTACGTTCATATGGAATGAATGAGATTAAAAAAAATCTAAATTTTATTTATTTTTTATATACATTTTGAGTTAATTTTCATAACGCGATAATTTGCTGTGTAATTAATTACTCTAATTAACGCGATAAACTGACAGCCCTAATATATATATAAATTAAATGCCAGTGCCTTTATTCTTCCCTAAGTGAACTAGCAGTGTCCAATCAGAACGGGCTGATTGGCCCCCGGTGTTTTCAAGAGCCCCATGCACCCATGTTAATTTAGTGAACGAAAATTATGAGTAAATATGGTCGTTACAAAGTTTTTTGCCCTGACGAAAACTAGCCGAGACGTCACGTTAATGGAGATCATGTGACACTAACGTGACGGAATTATTCATGCGATGTCGTTGACTAAAAACAACGACACAAAATGTAGTTTGCAAAATAAAAGCTTTCTAAATGTTTATTCAACATCAACTTCAACGTCAACACTGTTTAATTTCTACTTGCTAGCTAACAGGAACTCGTTTGCCGACAGGAGAGTAACAAACATAATTGTCCGTGCGGAACCCTTATCCCCAACACATCGTTCTGTGGGTGAATTATTGTAATGTTCTGGGGTTTTGTGTGTCGCTCTAGTTGTATGGTCTTAGGGGAACCACTGTTATGCTGGGGGTGTTGTTTCCCCCCGGGAGATATGGGAGGACGGACTGAACACCCTGAGGATTCTGGCAAGAGCACTCATACAAGGGTACTACGACTATGCATCTCAAACATCTCAAAACAAACTGGTCAGACTACTGCTTGACCTTACTCCTAGAACCCACCTCACCCCTGCCCACTTTGACAACCTAGGATGGCTTAGAGTAGACGACAGAGTACAGCAACTTGCAATGGGCCTGGTCTACAAGATACACTACACGACCAAGGTACCCATGTACATGTCAAAATACTTCCCAAAGGTCAGTGAATACCACGATCACAACACCAGAGGGAGCTCCACAAATCATGTTAAACCCAGATTCGGCTCAAATAAGGGACTAAACACGTTTCGCAATTATGCCACATCAATGTGGAACGCCCTACCCAAAGCTGTAAAGGAATGTGGATCACTACCCACTTTCAAAACCTCTCTCAAGGGACACCTACGGGAGACTGCAATTCAACACTGGCCCCTGTAAATATCCTAACCCAACCCCCTCCAATGTACAGTCATTTACCTAGTATGGTTTTGTCAATAGTCCAATGTACAATTTTGTTTGTTTGTACAGTGTCTCCCCCCCCCCCCCCCCCCCTCAATGTACAGTTTTGCTTGTTTATACAGTGTGCCCCCCCCCCCCCCCCCCCCCCCAACCACCTCCAATGTAGATTACCCAGTATGGTTGTCAATATCCCAGTGTACCCAACCCCCCCCCACCCAACCTCCTCCAATGTACAGTTTCTACGTCAAATGTATATACTCCCTTTTCCTGACTCCTTCTGTATCACAAACAGTACTGTATTTGCAAATCTGGTATGTCATAAATGTATAGATGTAGCAGTACTGTCTATCTGTATGTCATGTATGTCATATATGTCCTGATGAATTGAAAATGGGGGACCCTGATGTAAACAAGACGAAAGTCTTTCTCTGGTCTGCATCCCCTTAACAATTGTGTGTATTGAGCTGTACTGTATTGTACCCATTCTGCAATCTGTTAATAAAGTTTTCAATCAATCAATCAATAAATAAATCAATCAATCAATCATGCTTGCACCTCATGGTACCAAAGCACCTCAAAGGCGCTAAAAACTAAATTACAAACATCTCAAAACAAACTGGTCAGACTACTGCTTGACCTTACTCCTAGAACCCACCTCACCCCTGCCCACTTTGACAACCTAGGATGGCTTAGAGTAGACGACAGAGTACAGCAACTTGCAATGGGCCTGGTCTACAAGATACACTACACGACCAAGGTACCCATGTACATGTCAAAATACTTCCCAAAGGTCAGTGAATACCACGATCACAACACCAGAGGGAGCTCCACAAATCATGTTAAACCCAGATTCGGCTCAAACAAGGGACTAAACACGTTTTGCAATTATGCCACATCAATGTGGAACGCCCTACCCAAAGCTGTAAAGGAATGTGAATCACTACCCACTTTCAAAAACACTCTCAAAGAACACCTACGGGAGACTGCAATTCGAAACTGGCCCATGTAAATGTCCTAACCCAACCCCCTCCAATGTACAGTAAATGACCAAGTATGGTTGTCAATATTCCAATGTACAGTTTTGCTTGTACAGTTGTACAGTGTTCCCCCCCTCCTGCCCAACCCCCCCCCCCCCCCCCCCCCCCCCACCCCACCCCACCCACCGAACCACCTCCAATGTACAGCCCCACCCCACCCACCCCACCTACCCAACCTCCCCCAATGTACAGTTTTTACGTCAAATGTATATAGTCTTTTCTGGACTATTTTTGTATCACGATGTTGTTGTCATAAATGTATAGATGTAGCAGTACTGTATATCTGTATGTCATGTATGTCATATACTGTATGTCCTGATGAATTGAAAATGGGAGACTGATGTAAACAAGACGAAAGTCTTTCTCTGGTCTGCATCCCAATTGTGTGTGTATTGAGCTGTACTGTACAAAAAAGACTAAATCGAAACTAAACAAAAAAGACTAAAACAAAACTAAACAAAAAAGACTAAAACGAAAATGCTCAGACCTGTAGTTGACTAAAACTTGACTAAACTAAAAATAGATAAAGGTGACTAAATATGATGAAAACAAAAAAGAGCATTTGAGACATGACTAAGACTAAAACTAAAATAAAAAATAGCTGACAAAATTAACACAGCACTGCACCTACTTGGGCCCTCAGCAATACACCTCCCAAGTGTGAATTAGATCGGATGAAAGGATCTCCAGAGAATCAAAGGACAGACAGACAGACAGACAGACAGACAGACAGACAGACAGACAGACAGACAGACAGACAGACAGACAGACAGACAGACAGACAGACAGACAGACAGACAGACAGACAGACAGACAGACAGACAGACAGACAGACAGACAGAAGACAGACAGACAGACAGACAGACAGACAGACAGACAGACAGACAGACAGACAGACAGACAGACAGACAGACAGACAGACAGACAGACAGACAGACAGACAGACAGACAGACAGATAGACAGACAGACAGACAGACCAGCAGACAGAGACTCCTTACATTTTAGTTACTGTAGATGCTAAAAGAAAAAGGGAAAAAATAGTAAAATGATGGCAATCATGGTCCTCATTCCAAAATAATCGAACACGAGTCCACCTTTAACATGTCAACAAATATTGGTCTGACAGTGACAAATGAGTTGGGGAAAAAGCTCATTAAGCACTTCTCTCATGTCTACTACTGGTATGGTGTCATTACTGTGTGTTTTGTCAATGTTTTGCCCCCACTCTTTAAAACAGAGTAACCTCCCTCCAGAGAGGAAACCCATCCCAATGGGTAAAGTGCAGGAGGGGGTGTGACCAGCCTGGCCCCTCTGTGCTGTCCTGCCATTGGTCCCCGCGAAACCTGCACCAATTTAAAACCAGACACGAATTTCGTCCCTCACGTCACACACTACCACAAGCCCCCGGACGATAGATAGGGGAGGGAGTCCTTGAGAGAGAGAGAGAGAGAGAGAGGGAGAGAGAGAGAGAGAGAGAGAGATAGCGTTAGTCTAAGGATGCCTGAATACACCACCAACATGAGGTGGAAGTTTCCCATCTTGGCCCTGACTCTGGAGATTATCACCATCATCCTGTTTGCTGTGTTTGCGGACTACGACGATGGCAAGGGTCATGGACATGTCCCCTCCAACAGCTCCCACGAGGACCCTATGGCCCTCTACCCCAGTAAGTGGATCTGTGTTGCTCAATAGGTGGATTGTGGTTTGGGGGTTCAATTTCTGGAGTTGACTGGGGGTGATTGGGAGAACAGTTTTGTGGACACTGTATTAGAGCTCAGGGTATTTTCTTTTCTGGAATATAGGCCCATTTTCCAGTTCAGAATCAAACTTTGTGTGCGTGTGTGTGTGTGTGTGTACATGTGTGTGCGTGCATGTGTGTGTGTGTATGCAAAAAATCTTTACATTTCCCGGGTAAATATCAACTCAGCTCTCCCAGATTATTTGAATAACGCATGCATTCTGGATTCCTGGAGATGGCTTTTTGCATTCACAGGACATGTGTTTTTCTTTGAAACCCCATCTAGAGAGAATCCAAGAGGGGGTCATGGGTTCAGCATTTGATGTTTGTCATGTCACGCCATGTTACCCCGCACACTCACCCGTGTGCCTAAGAATACCCAGCCTGGGAAGAGAGAGTCACGTGTTCTGTCAAAATGTTGGGACAGTGACAGTGTGTGGGAGAATCACCTCACCTACATGCTGTTCACCACGTAGCGTTCAGAGATCAATCGTCAATATTCTCGAGGGCATGTGGCGTGTTTGAGAGGTTCTCTTGTGGAACGTTTGGGTATATTTTGGGGAGCGTTCTTGGGTTTTTATCTTGTGTCCAGTTGGACTTGTGTCCATAAACAAATCGCTGACTTACAGTGTGGACATTTGCTAGGGGCAAGGGGCGAGGCAGGTGTGACCCTTAGAGATTAGCTCCAGTGCTCACATTTAAGGCTGAGTACATCTGATGTAGCAGAGTTACTAACGTCATAACTTTAATATCATATCCAAAGGTGCTTTAAGTTTTTATTTATTATTATTATTATTATTATTATTTAATTTGTTTACATAAGTGTTAAGTAGCTCTGAATTCCAACAGCCATCACTGATATAGAGTGTTTGGTCAGTAACATGGATCTCCCAGTCCCTCTGCTCTGCAGTAAATAGAAAATAAATTCCCACTTTATTATCCAATCAGGAGAGAGAACTCCACAAAGTGGGTCATGGGTAGCAGGAAAAACTACTTGCTCGAAAACATTCTCTTTTTCCACCTAAACATTTCACAAAAATATGTTTCTGACAACATTTTAGTCGAGAAATAGCATATGCACTTCTGCTGTATCTTAATTCATATCTGCAACGCCAACTGTGGCAGGACGTTAGCCAAAATGCAGCTATCACTTACAGCACCTTTAACCACATTTAGGTTTACAATTTAACGTTGGGCCATTTCAAAAGAAGAGTACATTTCGTTAATATTCTCGGGGTAATCCCCATCTCTCTCTCTCTCTCTCCCAATTTCCAAACTGTCCTAAAAAAAGAAAGAAAAATAAAGCACATAAAAATGCCCTACATTTTTTTTTACTTAAAATAATTAAAAAAAAAATATGAACTATTCCCAAGTGCTTCCAACAAAATGTACAACTTGACATGAGCTTGATGTGCATCTAACACTGTACTATTTGAATTGAGTTACATAAACAGAGGCTTATGTAAGTGAATCTAAACATCCACTTGTGAATAATCTCGGGGGAGAAAAGAGACGCACTATTGCGTGTAGAGTGATGTTCTACGTTTACAAGCCAAATACCAGACGTCTGCAATTAGGCTTCAAGGGAAAGGGAAATATATAGAGGAATGTGGGGGGGGGGGGGCTTTATCAGCATGGATCAGATCAGTACTGTCAAATGGACCAAAAGTTGGAGACTCAGGCTTAATGAAACATTGAATGAAAGAAAAATAAATGTTCTTGACACAAGTTCTTTCACAGCCTTAAAATATCAAAGTCAGGCAATTAAGTTGTTCTATTTAAGCTTTGGCTTTGAAAAAGATAAAGTAAAAAATCAAATGAAAACAAGCCAAAGCTCAAAAATGAACAACAAAATTGCCTGGCTTTGATATTTTAAGGCTGTGAAACAACTGTCAAGGATTTTTTGTATTTTTTTGCTTTAACAAAATACCTTCCAACTATGTTGGTAGTGTGTGGATTTAGAAGATAAAAGTGTCCCCTAAATGTTGTGTAGTGTTGCGCCAGTTCATTTGATTGCTTAACTCTTCTTCTGAGGTGAAGCGAGGTCCACGGGGATTCCCTCTCCCTGGCTCACTCGCACCTACAGAGGATTACCCAACATTACCTAACATTTCGGCACAGGGCCAGACGGTAGTTCCAAAAGTAGCTCCTCTCCACCAAAGCTGCAGTCCTTGCTTGTGGCTATCTACTAGGTTACTGGTATGAAAATATGAAGGAGTTATTCAAGTAGGGCCCCGACCGAGAGAGAGGGGGGGGGGGGGGGGGTTGTAAGGTATGCAGGCTGTGGACAATTCATCTTCTTTTAAGCCACAGTATTAGTAGTCCTCGGTATTACCTTTTAACCCTTTCACTGCCACATGGTAAAGGGTTAACCCTTTCACAACCACACTACAGAATGTTAACCCTTTCACTACCACACTACATAATGTTAACCCTTGTGTGGTAGTGAAAGGTTAACCTTCTGTAGTGTGGTAGTGAAAGGTTAACCTTCTGTAGTGTGGTAGTGAAAGGGTTAACAGATCGATTACACTTAAAACACACAGACATGTAGAGGCGAAGCCGTCTTCCATTTTAATACGATTTAATATGCCAGCATTGATCCTATCCGCGTGTGTAGTCACACAGCGTCTTGGTATTAAGGTTAAGATTCACAAGCATTTTCAGCCACTTGTCAACCGAAAACCTCATGTTGTGGTGTTTTCTTTTGTTCATCTACTCATTCATCAAGAACTGGGGCCAATATCCTGAAATATCACACAACAATATCTAAATATGAATAGTCCTATTGTGGCCTCAATGGAGGTAACCTATTTAGATGAAGGTGTTTGCATAACTATTTATATTTGAACTGAATATTTTCATAATCACATTAATAATCAGAGTACTGGGGTGCAAGAGCAAGGGATACACTCATTAGGGGATGTTTTTAACAAACAGGGTTTTTGTAGTTATGGAGAAATATGCAAAAAAAATTATCTCACCAAGTCCACATGGCTTTTTTACATACAGTTACGGCTATGTTTGAAGTCTCACGGTGTTCCATTAGACATACCAATTGAACACCACAGATACCACAAATTCTTCTATGAAAGAGAGACATCGAGAGGTTTTGTTTCAGATTTTTATCATCAATTACTAACGTCCTCGTATGAAACCCTCCAACTAGACTCTGTCTGGAGGAGGGATATACCAGACCTGGAAAGTGACTTTGATTGGCAAGAAGCCTGGGCAAATGTCCGACTTACATCAAGGAACCCGGACCATCAACAAATCAATCTTAACTATATTCACAGGACATACTTGACTCCTATAAGACTGAACAGAATGGGTCTTAAACAAGACTCCAAATGCTCCCAATGTACAAATGGGGAGGAAGGGACATTTATGCACATGTACTGGGACTGCCCACCAGTTAAGATATTCTGGAAAGATGTGACCCAACAATTATCAAAACTCTTATCTTGGAATATACCTGTACACCCCTCTGTATTACTACTGAATGATGTTTTTGAGTTTGCAGTACATCCACAGCTAAAGAGATTGGTTTTATCGGGTATCACAGTAGCTAAAAAGCTGATCGCAGCACGCTGGTTTCAACCGGAAAAAATGCCGGAAAGTTTGGTTTCTTACATATCTCGATGTGATTTATCAAGAAATATCTACAGCAAGAATTCTGGGTCTCAATGAATCCAAAATGACAATGTGGTTAGAAGTGGTGGAGAGAATAAAAACTAGCTTATAATGGTAGTGTCTGGTTAGGAGCGAGGGATAATGGAGGTACTATCCAAAGAGGGGTCCGGGGGGGCGGGGGGGGTTCGAGCTGGAGCATATGTGTGTAGGTTTTTAGATAACAGGTATTAGGGGTATATCCTGTATAAGACATTGGTATAAATGGTAATTTCGTTGGATATACACTGTGTATTAATGCTTGTGTATCTTATCGTGTGTTGTCATGTTTGTTTATATGTGTGTTTAAAAAATAATAAAAAAAATTAAATACAAAAAACAGAGTACTGGGGTGCATTATGTAAATGTAGCCCATGACGACGATGATGATGATCAACTTCAACTTCAAATTACTTTATTTTCCTTTCGGAACTTCATTTGTGCAGTGGTTGAAAGACAAACATACAGTCACAATACATAGACACTCACCACTATATATATAAAAAAAAATGTTAAAACTACAATAAAAAGACCACTATATAAAAAAACACCAACTACATTAAAACTACAGTACTTAAAGCATGATATATTAAAAACCATGTGGAGCAGTTATATGTATATAAATAATAAATAATAGTAGTACAGGTACATAGTATGTGTCCATCAGGTGGAAGGGGGAGTCTATTTTAAGTAGTCCAAAGTCCTTGGGGGGGGGGGGGGCAGTCCGGCCTCCACCAGACCTAGGTGTTCAGCAGTCTGATGGAGGTTGGCACGAAGCTACCTAAGCCCCTTTTGTTCAGTGATGAAGCTCTGTATCGACGGCCTGAGGGCATTAGTTTGTAATGGGTGTGAAGGGTGTGTGTGTTATCTACAACTATTTGGGAGATGATGATGATGATGATGATGATGATGATGATGATGATGATGATGATGATGATGATGATGATGATGATGACGACTAAACAGGAACTACTTCAGATCTGTAAATATCTTTAGAGCCAGGGGCCCCACATTTATTTCTGAGGGCCCCACGACTTTGCCCTTCTCTGATGGGCGGTCGGGTCGGTCTGTAACAGATCAATAGTATGGGCCAGAGTGACTACCGGTATCATTGTGGAGATGTATTTTATCCCAGGAGATTTCATTATGATTATATATTTGTTTATAATGCATAATGCTAGATTAGTTTATTGTGCACTGTACTGCCATGTGGGTTTTACTTTTCAAGAGAGATATGTAGCATTTAAGAGCATTATTACTATCATAATACCTTTTTCATTACTCAATACTTAGTGATATTCAAGTCAGAACAGTGATCTTACTTATTCATAATCAGCGTGAACTGTGGGCCTGCATCTGGCTGCTTCAATGTCAGGTTCCATTCTAGTCACAGGCAGTTGAGTTTTCAGCAATTTCATGCATGAAAAGCTCTGGTCACGGATATCAGTGTCGCCGAAAAGGGCGGACATCTTCACTGCGTGCTTCTTGATGTTTGGACAAGTGTCTTTGAGAGGGCGGCATGAAATTCAATTAGACCGTTCGGCTGGGATCCGTCTGTCAGAACATCACAGTTAACTCTGCCAACTCAAACTGATAAGGAAGCCTTTGACCATTTCAACAACAAAGGGGTTGTGGAAAAGACAGATTCACTTGGTGTGGATATGTACGTTCACAAGACCGCACATCAAACACTGGGGCTTCCAGTGCTTCTTGGAGGGTGTCTTATGCGTGGGTGTGTGAAGGAGGGGGGGCAGAGGGGGGTTCTTCGAGGGAAATAGGAATATGGTTAATAGCTGAGGAAATGTTTATTTAATAAGCAAACAAATATTTATCAAAATGTATTATCAAAATTGAGAAAATGTTTAATTTAAATCTAAATTAAATCTTACAATTTGTTATCATATGATATGATAACACATTTTAAGATTTAATTTAGATTTTCTAAATGTGTTTGTGGCATTGTTCAGAGGGGCGGGCTGCAGTTTGGGGAGCCCGCTGAAGAGTTGACAACCTTCCTGTTTAGTCTGTCTCTCTATCACAGCTTTGTGTTTAGGGCGGGGTCCAGATGACTTGGTTCTGTCATGGTACATGGGACATTTAGCATCATAGGCATTTATCATTCCTCATATCCGCTTATGTAATATACACATGCAGCTGCCGTGAGAGGCGCTCGCACAGAGACCCAAGCTATGGACTGACCACATGCAGGGCCCGAAGGAGGCTAAGATGGAACAAACGTTCTTCCTCCTCCATTAGCTGAGTGTGTGATGATGAGTGAGCTTCTATGCAGGTAAAGCTACAATACTGTATGCACATCAACATCATCCAAAGCGCTTTACAACTTATGCCTCACTAACTCAATATTCACCCGTTCACACATTCACACACCCAACAGCGGAGGTGCCGACCAGCTCACCGGGAGCAGTTAGGGGGTTCGGTGTCTTGCTCAAGGACACTTCGACATGCTGCCGGGAGGAGCCAGAATCAAACCGGGAATCTGATTACCAGACGACCGCTCTACCTCCGGAAAAATCACAATCACAATTATTTGACAATATTGAGATCAGGATTATTTAATAAAATAAAACATGACCTGCTTCAAAGGCTTGACCCGACTTAAAAACACGACCAAAGACATGACCTGGCTAAAAGTCGATTATCTTGTTTTCATAATCGTTGGAAGCCAAAATCATAACTGAAAATAAAAAGTGATTCATTGCCCAGCCCTGCTAGGAACTCGGGAAATGAGACCCATTGTCTTCCCCTCTGTGCGCACAGCCGCACCTTGATGCTCTTAGCAGATGAGGCCCCGTCATAGTGAGACTAATGGTCTATGCTGAATTGAGAGGCACATTTCCTGTTGTCAGATATTATGTGATGAAGAGCCAGGGCTGAAATAGTTTTAGAAGTGTCCAGGGATGATGAAGTGGTGGTTAAGAACCCGACCCCCCCACGACAAGTATCCCTGCCAGGCCTATAGGATCAAATCCTGCTAGGACCTTCTCTCCTGTGTCTCCCCTACTCTCTCTCCCTCTCAGCCTTCCAACTGTCTCAAGAAAGACTAAATATTAAGGAGGGTGGACTGCCCGCACTCCATTTAACAAATAGATGTTCGATGAGTTACGATTCTTCCTTGAGGTTCGGAGGAATCCAGCGAGAGAACCCATTCCTAACCTAAGTCTCGCCACACAGACAGCTTTAGACCTGATCACTGGCTCTTCTCCTCCCGATATCCACTTCAGGGTGGCACTGTATTTATGAATCGTTTCATCGCAGAATGTATAGTAAAAACACTAAGCCTTCACGGTGAGACTAAAGACGTCCAGCTGACTATAACCCTGAACACATTCAGAGGAAACTCTCTGTCTGTCGTGCTAACAACTGAATCTAATGGTGAGGAATGTGTTAAATGTGTCTTCCTCCTGGGCCGCTCTAATAGGTTTAGACTTGATTTAGATCATGTGGAGTGAATAGTAGACAGACATGCAGTAGTCCACAGTCCCGGGGTATTTTCCCAGAATCCCATTCAGAGAGTAATTGGATTGCTTTGCGCTTTGACCAGGATAGATTTACAATACAGCCTCTCATACAATAATTAGTCAATGGATAATCTGACCTACAAAATTCAAAAGTATGCGAGGAATTTGGTCTACTTTCCACAGTGAAATCGGAGGCATTGTGTGATAGCACAGTGCGGGAAATCTGACCCGAGCGTCGCATTGTGTCTTATAGAGAGGCGGAGTAGTCCCTCCCCTTCCGCTGGACCACCATGGGACCCTATTTCGGGAAAGGAATATGAACGGTAGTCAACGGCGAAGGGACAAATAAAAAAAAGTTTCCCGTTTGAATTGTGCCATGAACATCACGCTTGTCAATTTAGAAGTGTAATCGTTGCCTAGCTAACTTTATGTTATAGCATCAAAAGCTATCAATAATGTTTGCTAACGTTAGCTAACCTGCGAATCAATCAACTTTCTTGACTTGCAGAATTATCTTTTAAATTGACAAACATCGTGCGTTTAATTCACGGCACAACTCAAACGGGATTAAAAAGACGCTTCGACTCTCGCCATAGAGACGGCCGTACATATTTCTTCAAAAAAAGGTTAGCGGAACGGGGAGGGGCTTCGCCTCTCTATAACAAGAGCACGCCTCTGCTCATCATCAACGCCGTCCGCCACACCCACCATCCTCAGGGCGGTGGTGTAATTGTTTGCCAATTGTATAGCCAAAAACACAGCAAGTGCCGACATATCTAACCCCCCTTGTCCTTCCGTCTCCAGTGTTCCAGGATGTATCTAACCCCCCTTGTCCTTCCGTCTCCAGTGTTCCAGGATGTATCTAACCTCCCTTGTCCTTCCGTCTCCAGTGTTCCAGGATGTATCTAACCCCCCTTGTCCTTCCGTCTCCAGTGTTCCAGGATGTATCTAACCCCCCTTGTCCTTCCGTCTCCAGTGTTCCAGGATGTATCTAACCCCCCTTGTCCTTCCGTCTCCAGTGTTCCAGGATGTATCTAACCCCCCTTGTCCTTCCGTCTCCAGTGTTCCAGGATGTATCTAACCCCCCTTGTCCTTCCGTCTCCAGTGTTCCAGGATGTATCTAACCTCCCTTGTCCTTCCGTCTCCAGTGTTCCAGGATGTATCTAACCCCCCTTGTCCTTCCGTCTCCAGTGTTCCAGGATGTATCTAACCCCCCTTGTCCTTCCGTCTCCAGTGTTCCAGGATGTATCTAACCCCCCTTGTCCTTCCGTCTCCAGTGTTCCAGGATGTATCTAACCCCCCTTGTCCTTCCGTCTCCAGTGTTCCAGGATGTATCTAACCCCCCTTGTCCTTCCGTCTCCAGTGTTCCAGGATGTATCTAACCCCCCTTGTCCTTCCGTCTCCAGTGTTCCAGGATGTATCTAACCCCCTTGTCCTTCCGTCTCCAGTGTTCCAGGATGTATCTAACCTCCCTTGTCCTCCCTTGTCCTCTATCTCCAGTGTTCCAGGATGTATCTAACCTCCCTTGTCCTCTGTCTCCAGTGTTCCAGGATGTATCTAACCCCCTTGTCCTTCCGTCTCCAGTGTTCCAGGATGTATCTAACCTCCCTTTTTCCTCCCTTGTCCTCTGTCTCCAGTGTTCCAGGATGTATCTAACCTCCCTTGTCCTGTCTCCAGTATTCCAGGATGTATCTAACCTCCCTTGTCCTCTGTCTCCAGTGTTCCAGGATGTATCTAACCTCCCTTGTCCTTCCGTCTCCAGTGTTCCAGGACGTCCACGTGATGATCTTCATTGGCTTCGGGTTCCTGATGACCTTCCTGAAGAGATATGGCTTCAGCAGTGTGGGCCTCAACCTGCTCCTGGCCGCCTTCGGCCTGCAGTGGGGTCTTCTCATGCAGGGCTTCTGGCACATGACCGATGGCAAGATCAAAATTGACATCTTGAGGTAGTTCCCACACACTGTACAAAATGAAGCCTGTGGATAAAGAACCATGTGTCTTTACTCTTTAACATAATAAAAAGTCTATGAAACGTTACTTGCATACAGTATTCACAGTCAGTCCAAATTATTTGATGTGGGTATGTGATACTTCACTGGAAAGTACCCAAATACACCCTGTTTCAACTTACACTCAACTTATACAGTACTCTTTAGACACTGACGAATATTGGACATGTAAAAAACTAAAAACATCACTTATCTTAAAAGAACACGCTAACATTATGGGAAATGTGCTCACCATCTTCTCCAGAGTCAAGAAGATGGATACTAATTTCCTCTCTGTGCGTTCAGTAGAAAGCTATCCGGCTGGATATGAACCAGCTAGCCTAGCTGTTGGTCAAAAACACCTCTCCCTGAGTTTTAAGCTGGTCCATACCCACTTCCATTCATTTGTGGTAAACTAGGCTAGCTTGCAGCCCAGACAGCCTTCTACTGAATGCACAGAGAGAAAATTGGTATCTATCTTCTTGTCTGACTCTGGAGAAGACGGTAAGTGCACTCAATTTATACCCAACTACTGCTTTCACTGTCTACAACTGCCCTACACTGTAATCATAGTAATCATAACTACCTACCTCAGGGCCGGCCCCAGGCATAGGCAAAATAGGCGGGGGCCTAGGGCGCCATCAAATGGCCAAGGGGCACTTGGCACCTCAAAAAAAATGGTTTGCTCACCGGCATGACACGCCACTTTGGCGACCTCTAGCGGCTCGGGTGTGCATATTCTTTAATACAATATATATATATCGAATTAAAGCCCTATTTGTTGCCTGACGATTGCTGTTTCAGGTGACAAAATCAGCGGTCCGTTCAGCGGTTCTCGGTTACATGCCGATATGTGAAGCGTGCGCCGAAGTAGACGGCATACTTTTAATTTTTTCAAATACCACTCCCGACTCCCGAGCCTCTACCTCCGTCAATCATTTGGCGATCTCTAGAATTATTGGACAGGGTTGTAACGAATGAATGTGGCTTTCCAATAGTACCCCACGTGGGAATGAGCGACTCAGGGATCTAGGTGAAAAGTCACAAGCGAGTTTTTCTACAACTCAAGTTCAGACCTATGTTACTCTATTTCATTAGCACTAAAAGTGAATTTTCTTTATTGTATCAGAAACTTCAGAATGTCATCTTTCAAAAGAGACCAGGCTCATGCTGTACAACTTAATCAATGCAGGACTAAATTATTGGAAAAATTGCCACCAATTACTGAGAGCACACGAGAGGAATCCAGAACATACTAAACACATGAAATCATGGAAGGAGTTAAGTCAAACTATCGATAGGGTTGAGATGAGACTGATCGACACAGAAAGGAAGAGATGGCGTGAGGTGTTAACCAGGTTGGTCACCATCATTCAGTCATTAGCTGAGAGAAACTTGAGCCTTAGGGGAACATCTAATATGCTCAACAAACCAGACAATGGCAACTTCCTTAAACAGGTGCAGCTGATGGCTGTTTCAGCGGCCGCGCGCAAGGGGCGCTTTTCAGAATCTCGCCTAGAGCTGCTGAAATGCTAGGGCCGGCCCTGACCTACCTCATACTATCTACCCTATAACTCTCTCTCTCTCTCTCTCTCTCTCTCTCTCTCTCTCTCTCTCTCTCTCTCTCTCTCTCTCTCTCTCTATATATATATATATATATATATATATATATATATATATATATATAGGGCTGTCCGTTTATCGCGTTAATTCGATTAATTTATTACACCGCAAATTATAGCGTTATGAAAATTAAGTAAAAATTAATTACAAAAAAAGATATATATATATATATATATTTTTTTTTTATACTATTTTTTTTGTATCTCATTCATTCCATAGGAATGTAGAATACACATTTACAGACTTTTTCTTTTAATATGTCCATTTGCATGTTCTTGGTATCTGATTCTATAGGGACATCTATGAATCTCAGTCCCAGTGTCAGCAATACTGTATGAATGAAGAATGGATTGCACAGTGCAAGTTGCACCCTTACTTACAATTCATTATGAATTGAAAATGGGGGACCCTGATGTAAACAAGACAAAAGTCTTTCTCTGGTCTGCATCCCAATTGTGTGTATTGAGCCGTACTGTATTGTACCCATTCTGCAATCTTTTCATTCAATCAATCAATCTGCGCGGTGATTGATTGAATGAAATTTTTATTTTGAGTAAATTGTAATGAACCAAATGAGAATATCAATACATTAGACTAGACTAGACAAATATCAAGATGTATCCATCAGTGGACCAATTGCATGCTTTTGCAGAGGACAAGAAGCCTTCTGTTGACTCCTTCAGACATTAAGCACCCCCACAGCCCAAATGGAATGATAAAAAAAAAATATATATATATTATACTTTTTTTTTCTTAGTCGACTATCGGCTCATTTCGGCCAATCATAGTCGACTATCTAAATCCTTAGTCGGGGACAGCCCTAGTACTGTGTAAGTAACTTTTCCTTCATTCGTCCTGTGTTCTTCCCTCACAAAAGCATGATTAATGCAGACTTCAGCACGGCCACGGTGCTGATCTCCTTTGGGGCCGTTCTGGGCAAAACCAGCCCGGTCCAGCTCCTCATCATGACCATACTAGAGATCACCATCTTCTCCATCAACGAGCATCTGGTGGCCTATGTCTTCAAGGTGAATAATACAACATACATATGACACATATCACACATGAAATATAAAAAACACAAGTTACAACTCAACGGCTCTACATTTAAGTCACATGCATTTCACCCGTGAAATGTTTTAATATTTTTCACATTTCTGACATTTATTTGCAACACTTCACCTGGAATTTACCTGGAATTTACCTAACTCCGCGTAACGTTCACATATCACATGATTTTAGCTCACATAAAGGTATAGCGATCACATGTGATGATTGATTGATTGATTGATTGAATTGATTGATTGATTGAAAAGTTTATTAACAGATTGCAGAATGGGTACAGTACAGCTCAATACATACAATTGTTAAGAGGATGCAGACCTGAGAAAGACTTTCGTCTTGTTTCCATCAGGGTCCCCCATTTTCAATTCATCATATGACACACACGACATACAGATAGAAAGTACTGCTACATCTATACATTTATGACGTACCAGATTTTCAAATACAGTACTGTTTGTGATACTAAAAAAATCCAGAAAAAGAGTGTATATACATTTGACATAGAAACTGTGCATTGGGGGAGGTTGGGTAGGTGGGGTGGGGCTGTACATTGGAGGTGGGGGGGGGGGGGGGTTGGGTAGGGGGGGGCACTGTACATTGGAATACTGACATACATTTGACATAGACATGATATGCGACAGCAACGTAATACCATGAAAATCACACCTGCAAAAACCACGTGGGAACGCGTGGAATTGTGTAAATCACATGCAAAGTGTTTTATAATATGTGTAAACACGTGGCTAATCACTCATTCAATTCTCTAAACTGTAATATGGAACAGAAATTAATTGATATAATGACCCCCTCCCTTCCTCACCCCACAGGCTAATGACGTCGGAGCCTCCATGATCATCCACGCCTTTGGCGCCTACTTCGGACTGGCAGTGGCCCGGGTGCTTTACCGACCGGGTCTAAGAAACGGGCACGAGAACGACGGATCCGTTTACCACTCTGATCTGTTCGCCATGATCGGTAGGGGGGCATGTTCATCCTATGAACCTTCCGACAGTGACACACCCATGCGATACGTGTGTCGCTTCCGCCACCTAGTGGATTCAAATAATCTCACAGCACAGCATACACACGGTGCATTGAGTCATCATGATGGTAACCCTGTCAGTCACTGCACTGCACTGCACGCTGCAAAAAGAAGAAAAAAAAGAACCTGACGTCATTGAAGTCTAAAAAAAAATATTATAAATTATAATAATCATAATAACAATAATAATAAATACAAAAAACATTTATTACGACATGAATCAACATTAATCGTATCTAAGACAGTTATTTTACAATTATACAGGGGTGAATTGTTATACATTAGATTTAGTGAAGTGCTTTGCTTATGCTTAAAGTTCCCAGAGCTTGTTCTAATTTTGGAAAAACTGCCTTCTCTTTTAGTGCTCCATACTCTTGGAACACCCTTCAATGCACTTTAAAGTGTGATATTCTTCCAACCTTTGGACAATTTAAAGCTTTGATTAATAACCATTGCACTTTTGTAATTGTTTTTAGTCTGCTTTTCCCGTTTCCTGTTTTTATCTTATTCTATCTTGTTTTTATCGTGCTGTGGTTACTTGCTTTTATCTTTGTGTTATTTTATCTATCGCTTTTAATCGTATATACTCAACGTCACTGTATGAAGGGAAACCCAAGGAAACTGTAAAAGAAGGAATGGTCATCACGTCAGAATACCAGTGTTCTATGCTCTGCTTGGTGCCAGACATTGGTGTCAGTTATATTGAAGCCTATGGGAGATGCATGGATAAGCTACATATACAATTAAGGAAATATACAGCACCCTATCAATCTTTAGCTAGTTAATAATGCAAAAAATTGCTGATTCTGAAATCCGTGGTTATACGTTTTTTTTAGGGCTGTCAGTTTATCGCGTTAATTAGATTAATTAATTACACAGCAAATTATCGCGTTATGAAAATTAACTCAAAATTAATTACATTTTTTTTTTTTATATATATTTTTTTTTATATAATTTTTTTTTATATATTTTTTTTTTATCTCATTCATTCCATAAGAATGTAGAATACACATTTACAGACTTTTTTTTTAATATGGTCCATTTGCATGTTCTTGGTATCTGATTCTAGGGACATCTATGAATCTCAGGGAATGTATTCCCAGTGTCAGCAATACTGTGGGCTAGATCCACAAAGAATGGATTGCACGGTGCAAGGTGCACCCTTACTTACAATTCATTATGAATTGAAAATGGGGGACCCTGATGTAAACAAGACGAAAATCTTTCTCTGGTCTGCATCCCCTTAACAATTGTGTGTATTGAGCCGTACTGTATTGTACCCATTCTGCAATCTGTTAATAACATTTTCATTCAATTAATCAATCTGCGCGATTAAACAGAATCTTTTGTAGATACAGTACTGAATTCTGCCATCTGGACACATGCAATTTGAAATATGATTATAGAATATAGAATATCAGGCATAAAATGGTTATGCGATTAAAATGCGATTAATTAGATGAATTAATTACAAGTCCTGTAATTAATTAGATTAATTTTTTTAATCGCCTGACAGCACTAGTTTTTTTATAACCTGTTTAAATGACCGGTCATAAACAAGGAGATGGCTGATCCCATTCAACTCAATGTCGGCCGACCTGAACGTTTCCACACTTTCCACACCCCAATGTGTGCATTCACGCGCTACACAGTGACGTGATGATGACCCTTACTTTTCTTTTATAGTTTCCTTGGGGAAACCTCAGTGTCCCTCAAGTTAGTTAACGTTTGTAAAGGTTAAATGAACAAGTGAATTAACATTTCTTCATTGCTCTCTTCTTCTACAGGAACCGTCTTCCTGTGGATGTTCTGGCCCAGTTTCAACTCTGCCATCGCCGAAACCGGCTACCCTCAGCTGACGGCCGTGATCAACACCTACTTGTCTCTGGCTACCTGTGTGCTTTCTGCCTACGCCATCTCCAGCCTGGTGGAGCGCAAGGGCAAGCTGGATATGGTGAGATAACGTGCTGCTGAGGTTCAATGTACGCAGAAGATTCTTGTTTCCGAGATGCAAAGCCTTAGTTTTGATTTCGATTCAAATGCACACCGTTGCCGCGCTTCCGCACATGCTTACAGGTTCACATCCAGAACGCCACCCTGGCAGGCGGTGTTGCCGTGGGAACCTGCGCCGACATGAACATCGGGCCGTTTGGCGCCATGCTGATTGGATTGGTGGCCGGCATCATCTCAACCCTGGGCTTCAAGTACCTAAGTGTGAGTAGAAGGTCAAACGAAGGACACAAAATTAACAGCATCATGAAAGTATGTTGTGTGTGAGATGGTGTATGCAAGTGTGAAACTGGGGTATCAGCAAGAGCAGGAGGGATCTACTAAGAGCGTGTTGAGTATATTCTTGAAGGCAGTCAGTGAGGTAAGAGCTGTAAGTTTAAGGGTGTCTTGAATAGCGTTCCAGTTATAAGCTGTGAAAGGAGTTTTGGCCGAAGGTGGTCTTGGATCTTGGGATGTTTAGTTTGATGAGCTTGCTTGATCTTGTGCCGTAAGTGCTATGAGAAAGGTGGAGCAGGGAGGAAAGATAAGGTGGGGTCTTGCCCAGGATTTGCTTGTAAATGGAGTGGAATCAATGTTGGAGTCGGCGGGTGTGGAGGGAGGGCCAGTCAACCAGTTTGTAAAGGTCACAGTGATGTGTATTAAAAGGTGCATTGGTGGCAAAGCGGATTGGCAGAATGGTGAAGAGTATCCAGTTTGTGTAGAGCCGTCTTTGAAGCCATTTTATAGATAACATCACCATAGTCCAGGATGGGCAGGACATCATTTACAGTCATCTTTACAAGGGTGAGTTTTGCAGAGCGTGTGAAGGAAGCTTTGTTACGGAAGAGAAATGCCAGTCTGGCTTTCACTTTAGACTGAAGATTGTTAATGTGAACGGAGAAAGAAAGGGAAGACTCCAGCCAAAGCCCTAGATATTTGTAGGACTTGACAAACTCCAGTTTGGTGTCATCAGCGCTAAATTATCTTGGGGGGCTGGGGGGTTTCTTTTTGCGATCGAATAAGATGCATTTGGTCTTTTTAGTGTTAAGCCGAAGGTGGAGGTTATGAAAGGACTGCTCGAAGGAAGTGAGACTGTCTTGAAGAGTGGAGGCCGCTGAATGGAGAGAAGGGCCAGAAGCATACTTTATGGTGTAATCAGCATAAAGGTGGATCCGAGAGCTGCCTGCAGCCTTCACCACATCATTAATATAAATGGAGAACAGGGTAGGACCCAAGATTGAGCCCTGGGGCACCCCTTTAGTGATGGCAAGTGGCTCAGACAGGATATTCTGTCTTGACCTGTTGGATCCGGTTAGTAAGGTAGCTCGCAAACCAGTTTCAGCAGGTGGGGGATAAACCAATGCTGGAGGGCCTACCCAGAAGGGTCTTGTGGTCAACTGAATCGAATGCCTTGGCTATAAAGTCTATAAAGCTGGCAACGCAAACCTGCCTGTTGTCCAGGTCAGTGATGATGTCGTCAAGGACCTTAAAGGAAAACTCCAACATTTTGGGAAATTAGCTTATTTAACATCTTCCCTGGAGTTAGATAAGAAGATACATACCTTTTTTGTCTCTCTGCATGCATTAGGCTTAGGGAACGCCTGCACCGTTAGCGTAGCTTAGCTTCATCACTGGAAGTGGGTCAGACCTTTACCCTGAAGTTCCCTACAGTCCCCTACAGGCACGAAATACACTCCAAATGCAACTCCAAAACATTCCTGTAAAAATTTTGTGACCTGTGTATTTACCACATGGAGAAATCAAAAATAATTGAATTAGACATTTACGTTTTCTAAGCAAATATACTCGAAACAATTTTTTGCCGAACCACTCCTCTCTGGGCTCAGTGATTTCACGTCACCAGTGCTACTTTCTAACGTCGAGGTCAGTGTTTGTTTACATTTTCTGGCTGTGATGCATCCATGGCCAGAACGGAACCCAGATTTAAGATCAGACAGAATATGATTTGTGTTGAGGAAATTATTCAGTTGCTTAAGGACCAGCTTCTCAAGAACTTTAGCCAAGCACGGCAAGATGGAAATAGGCCGGTAGCAGTTGGGGTCAGAGCTAGAGCCGCCCTTGAAGAGGGGGACGATTAGAGCTGATTTCCAGTCAAAGGGGAAGAGAGTTGAATGGACAGGTTGAATACTTTTGTGATAGGGTCAGCTAAAAGATGACACTTTAAGAAACTTTGGATCCAGCCCATCAAAGCCAGCCAACTTATTTGGATCCAGTCTGGAAAGTTCATCCCAAACCTCAGAAATTGAGAACGGATTGAAGGAAAAGCCATTGGTAATGGGAGGGGATAATAATAATCCGTTGGTCGAAATAAGACACATGCCCCCCCCCCCCCCCCCCTCCTTTCATTATAGCCCATCCTGGCATCCAACCTGGGCATCCAGGATACCTGTGGCGTCCACAATCTGCACGGCATGCCCGGTATCCTGGGAGGTCTGGCTGGCATCGTGGCCGTCGCACTGGGGAAGAAGGATGGGTAAGGGTGACACACATAAACATCTATATGTTCATATGACACACCACTATCCAAGGAATATGGAATCATCGTAGATGTTCGCTCACATAAAGTCCTGAACACCTGTGTCCTTCCTCTAGTAACGCGTTCATGCAAGCTGCCGCCCTGGCCTCCTCCCTCGGGTTCGCGTTGGTTGGAGGCGCCATTACTGGTAGGTGGAAAAAGGAAAATTTGGTAATATCGGGTCGTACATTGGCTAATTTGTTAGAAAACGTTTTAAAAATGGTATTGACTGAATGATTCACGTTTTTTCTTTTCCTTCAAGGTTTGTTAATGTGCCTTCCGATTTGGTCGCAGCCTCCAGACCAGAACTGCTTCGATGACTCTATTTACTGGGAGGTAGGCATAGGAAACACAGTGTGTCGTGTCACGTTATATCTAAAACATACAGTATCCTGTCCCGATAATTGTGTGTCATTGAAATTGTGGTTCTGATATTGTATTATTTGCCCATGTTCTCAAATTATTTGGTGCATCTTCTTCCAGGTACCAGAGGAAGAGGAGGAGAACGAAGAGAGCCTGGCTCACGCAGACCATTCCAAGAATAAAGCAGAGGTTTAAAGATCTGCCCCTCCTCCTCCGACTGACTTTACCCATGATTCCCTGAGCAAGAGATGAAAAGTGAAGAATCGTTAACCGGCTAAAATGATAACGACTTGCGTTAGTCTGTCAGTTACATTCTTCCAATTTTTCAGTCGTAACCTTGAGTGACAGAAATACAGGGATTTGCAAGAGCCACTGACAAAACAATGAACTGAGAAATTTAGTTTTCACAGTTTTGTGGATAAGGACACCAATATTTAAACATCTTTTCTTCAACTACACTGATCAGGGATTTTCTTTTTTGTGTTGCACTTCCATGTGTGACTAAGTTTGTTCTGTATTCATTAGCGTAGTATAGCTTACTTTTTTTTTCGAAAATGGCTAGAAAAGGTAAACGATGATCTGAAATACATTTGATTGAGATCAAAACAACAATGCAATTTTCTCCCAAGTGAGAGATATTTGAGACAAAGTTCTCCAACATTGCACGCCTCTCCATTGACCTGATGAGGGACAAAGCATAGCAAAATTAGGACAGGAGTGATGTGCCAAAGGTTGCATTATTGACTAAACCAATCTTTTAGAAATGTGAAAGGAGAAATTACTACTTTCAGGGATTTTTTTATTTTGTACAGCAAATGAGGCTATATTTTCAGTGATTTGCAAGTAAGCAGGTGTTGCCTTATTGCTGACACCAAATCACATCAAAGAGCCATTTTCTTTTTACATTATGTGACTATCAAAAGTGTAACAGCATGTTTTAGGTGACTATTATATTGTATATTTCCTTTATACATTTAAAATGTTTTGTATTGTCATACCTACAAGTGACACAGATATGTGTTGAGCCTAATTTCACATGGAATCAAAAGCTATAGCTTTGGCCAGTTAAGTCAGGCTACCTCACTGCACCCAGATCTGTGAGGTTGGCAGTGGCTTGGTTCAACATAAACCCAAACTGGATAACAACATATCCTGGTATAATGCTGCATAATGAAGACTTACAAATTCAGTACAATGGAATATTGTTAGAACTGTTGTTATTGTAAAAATTATGATGAAAGCCCTATGATCTTTGTCCCCCTGGATATCAACCAAATCAAATAATTTCAGATAGCCAATCTGCTTCCCTGATGAGATTACATACTCTACTCGGGGTTACCCTGATTGCCCATCAATGTCTGTCAGTTGTCAGTAGTGGGAAAGGATATCAGCTAGCTAGTCAAACAAGCAAGTAATGAACTTTAAAGCTTTTCCTGACGGACTAAACATCATTGTACTGATTCTTTAAGTATTTCATCTTCTAATGAAAGCAGACTGAGGATGGTGTGGGTTATATTCAGAACCAGGCACCTGCCATTCGATTGGGTGCCACTGATTCAATACGTTTTGTCTGTATTCTACTTGTAGTGTAATCCCATATGTACAGTTAGGTTTTTAGATAAATGGACATAGTCAGTTTTCTTTTTGAATGCCTGCACCCTAAACGGAGAGCAATTGGTACTGACCGTTGCCTATGCTTATCTCAGACGTCTAATTTAAGCTATTTGCGTAGTATTGAGGTCAAATCTAACATTTTTCAAATGTTTTACCTGCTGTGGGACATCCATGGCATGTTAAACATCACACCATAGTCAACGGTGGGAGGGCAGGATGGAACTGATTACAAATACGTAGATATAGATTGATAGTGTTTTAATAATAGATGTCTGATGCCCAGAACAACAGCAAAGCATCAATCATTTGTTTTGCTTTTCTTTATTCAGATGAATGTGTTCTTTGTTTGTACAATATACTACTAATACTGTCATTCATAAATATGGTTTTATACAACATCTGTGCTCCTCTATGTATTTATTTCCTATGATAAATCAAGTGTTATGGAATAACCTATGATATCTCAATACTTTCATTAACCTCACTCAGGAGCCTATCTTAAATGTGATCTTTTTCAAATGGCTCTTGTACTCCCTTTGAATCAAAGTTTTGAAAAAGGTTATTCCTATGCTAGAAATACTAAATTAAGAGAGACTTGGTCCACACTTGAGCACATTAGATTAGATTCAAATGTATTGTCATTATACAGCACAAGTACAGTACAATGAAAAGAAGTTTGTCATCCAACCAGAGTGCAAATGTAGCAGTAAAGTGCAACAGCAATATACAATGTACAGGTGGTTAAACTGGGTCCAAAATATACAAATTAGTACTACTGAGTGTAGTGCTATACAGATGTATGTACAGAGTTGTATTGTATAAATAGAGACACTACTACTACTGGCCAGCAGCCTATGTACAGAGTACAGATATAGAGTACAGATATAGATATAGTAAATTTTTTTTTTTTTGATCAAATTTTTTATTATTATTCACATGAAACAAGACAA
The DNA here is from genome assembly GCF_963971535.1 of Notolepis coatsorum. Lineage (NCBI taxonomy): Eukaryota > Metazoa > Chordata > Actinopteri > Aulopiformes > Paralepididae > Notolepis > Notolepis coatsorum. The sequence continues at coordinate 133,461,476 of NC_140169.1, read as the reverse complement.
CACATTAACCACAATCACAGTACATAGAACTTCACAAGAAAATAACAAAAACAATAATAATAATACAGACTAACAATTATACAGACAAGAGAAAAGAAAACAGAGTTCAACCTTCTAAATTTTAATTCCAAGGGGTACTATCTAATAAATGGTCTTTCCCAGTGTTCAGCCCCGATTCCCGGCCGTGTGACCCTATATTAATAAAACGTACATCTCCAATCCACCACAAGGACCATTTTTTGAGAACACGACCCGAAAACAGAGCAATGAACCTTCATGAAAAAACAAAAACCTGTAGAGGTGTTCCATAGACTCACAGAGACCGTGTAAAAGTGGCCAAACAGTGAAGAAATAGTTAAATAGCTGATCCCCCCATTATATCCCCAGCTAAACTCAAGATGACAAGACAAAAGACAAGACAGACAAAACATTTCCTCCTCCCCCTCCCAAGAGACCGCCGGACTCACCCGAACACGCACCTCAACCCCGCTCAGCCGCACACTGCGGTCTTTACCTTCTCAGCTGCTGCGAACCATAGGTCAATTCCAGCCTGCCCCACCCCAATCACCCGGGCTGTGGATATCTCAAGATAAATCACATCCAATAGAGTTAGGGACCAGTTAATCATTGTAAGCTTCTCAGGCTCCTTCCATCTCATTGCTATTAGCTTCTTCGCTGCTGTGACGCCCGCTAGGACAACCCTTTTCAGTTGTACGGACGCGGGTAGTGTCGTTATATCGTTCAGGAGTAGCGTAACAGCTGTGAATGGGATAGTTAAGCCACACAGATCTGAAAGTTTGTCCGTTATTGACCTCCAGAAGCGGGCCACTGGTGGGCAATCCCAATACATATGCATATAAGTGCCAGTGGCCTTTTGAGAGCACAAAGTGCACCGAGAGTCGGTTATCAGTCCCATAGCATATAGCTTCCTAGGTGTAAGATAGGTCCTATGAATATAATTAAAATTAATTTGCTGGTGATTGGGGTTGCGGGAAGATAATGCCACATTTGCCCAAACATCATCCCAGTCAAACTCGGGGTCCAACTCCGGGATATCCACACGCCAGATTGTATCCAATGATAAATTTTTATACATGGATTGAATTAAGAGCGTATAAAAGTCAGAGACAAACCCTCTGGATGTCGTTCTGTCCACTATGAGCCTGAGGAAGGGGTGTGGGTGCAAGGCTTGAGCCCACGGTACGCCATGCGCCCTCAGTGCTGACCTTAGTTGAAGGTAAAGAAAGAAGGACTCGCCGGGAAGATCATAAAATTCTCTTAAGTCCTGAAACGCACGGAGGCCGTTCTTATCATAAATATCCTCCAGAGTATGCACTCCCCTCCTTTGCCATTGAGGAATATTAACCGGCTTGTGTCCAACAAGTAATTGCTGGTTATTAAAAATTGGAGAGTCCAGGTGCCAAGGGCATTTAACCCCACACGACCTCTGTACATTACGCCACGTTTGGATCACGTGAGTTATGATCGGTCCATACCTCAGCCGGCATTTCGAAATAGAGACAGTGGAGTACACTACATCCTGCAATCTTAGCGGAGATACCGCCGCCGCTTCTAAGGAGCGCCACGATACAGCCTCTACAGGGTCTAGCCAGCACATCAGAGGTCTCAGTGAAAAGGACCAGAAATAAAGTTTAAAATCAGGGATTGCGAGGCCCCCATCTTGTTTTCTACGTTGAGTAGTAGCCCTTTTGATTCTCGGGTGTTTGTTATTCCAGATAAACTTAGATACCATCGATTGTACCTTGCGCCAGTGGTCTATTGGAGGGGGCAGGGGGAGCATTGAGCTAATAAAATTTATCCTAGGCAGGATGTTCATTTTGATTATGGAAGCCCGGGCTTGTAAGGAGTTAGGAAGGGACGACCACCTGTCTAGATCCTGGCGTATTTTATCATAATGTAGCAGGGTGGATTATCCCTGCTTCGTGGGAACGGTTGCTGGCAGTCAGGAGGTAGCTGGACACAGCAGAACTCTGTCTGGCTGCACCCTCGTCTTTGGGCCTGGGGCGTCGACTGGAGGCTGGTAGTGTGAGTGGATGGGGCCCGGGATTTACCAACCTGGTCTGGTACTCTGGTCTTCCTTCCCTGTCGCAGGGCGGTCAGCAGTACTCCCCAACACGCTCCCACTCCTCCCAGTCGCTCCTTAGACCCTCCCACACCTCGTGACTGAATTGTAATCAAATACTCTGAGTCCCCCCCGCAAGCAGTACCCTCCCTCAATAGAAACCTAGAAACCTTACAATGAAAAGGGGAGTTGGGTAAGAAGGGGTTAACCATATATATACGTTACCCACACCAAAAGAGTTAATGCAGGGCACAGGAATGGACACGCACACAGAACCCCATTCAAGTCTTTATGTTAATTGTACTGTTCAGTTACAATTATTTAATACTAGTGGCCAATTGGGCTGAAGTCCTACTATAGCCCCTGCTGTTCAACTCAATACCTCATAAACACGTATATTATGCACCCACCTCTGGGTTACTATCAGGGATAATATACTTCACTGTGTTTGACTCATCACCCACGTCTGGGTCTTCACCCTGTATAATACCTCAACAGGCTTTAATTATACGTCCAGAATAATACCTCAAAAGGCTTTAATTATAATGCACCAGGTCTGTAACTTCCCCCCTAGGGAAGGGTTAATTGAATGGGAAAATATTAATACACACACATTGTATCACGCTCAAAGAAAAGGAAATAAAACCAAAAGTGTGGGCCCACAATTACCAAAACAAAAGCCCTATGCTAATGCCGGCATGTAATGTAATGTTTGGGGTCTGCAGTTAGCAACGTTAACTTCACCCGCAGGCCGCTCCACACTGTGTAAGGTGCAATAGATCCTGGGCGCCGAAGCCCTAATGTTTACTCTACCAAAATGGCGGCCGCGCCGCTCCACCACCGTCCTGGTGGCAAGATGGCGTCGAACACTCGCGTCGCAGGTGCTAGCAGGCGGAGCTATAGCAGAGAGGCAGTGCTGGCTGAGCTGGTGCTGGGCGAACTCTGCTGGTGGTAAAGAACTCCCCGTGTCCTGCAGGCAGCCTGGAGCAGGTGTGCTGCTGCTCTCCGGTGCAGACAGCTGTTGACGCCCGGGCAGACTGCTTGGATGTCCCGTACGTCTCTGGCACGCAGACTATACCGTCACTGTAACTAGGTATAACACGAGCAATGCTACTGTGATCCTTAGCCGCACGCTACCTATACCGCTCACTGTAACTAGGTATAACTCGACTCTTAGTGCCTGACTCTGCACTTAATGTTCATAATATCATAACACTGGTACTGCTAGGATATCGTATCCACTAGCCAGTACTTCCTATCACCCGTCACTGTTCCACGGGGCACTCCGGCATAAAGTCAGCAACGGGGCTATCCAGAGCCCCCCCGTTAGACGTGACTTCTCGTTGTCAAGTTCACTGCCGAAGAGAACGACTTCCGCTCGCCTCCTCCCTTTATCATCTCTCAGCTCTCTCCGCCACTCTCTGCCTGCTACTGCCCCCTGCTGGTCCCGCCTGCCAGTCACAAGGGGAGACGCACTGTAAAATATGAATCAATACTGTCATTTATGATCCGCATTCACATGCTCTTTGGACGGGGACTTTTGTGTCATTGTTCGTGTGAATCAATGACACTAGTTAGAATGTCTTTGTGTACAAAAAGGGATATAAACACAGTCAGCAGTTCTGAATAATATACCATATTTTCCAGACTGCTACAATAAGTACCCGTGAAGTTGTACTTAGTAGTTTGGTTCAGCGTGGGGAATATCTCTATGCCCAAGTATTTAAAATGTTCTACTATGGGGATATCAGCTGGTAGTCGTACCGCCTTGGCCAGATCATTAAGAGGTAGGCAGGCTGATTTGTTCCAGTTAATCTTAAAGCCTGACAATTTACCAAAGTCGTCGATTATCCTCAATAATTTTGTGGCCGACCGGGAGGGGTCGTCCATGAAAATCAGCAGGTCATCCGCATAGAGAGCAATTTTGTGTGGAGTATTGTTGACCATTATGGGGACGATGTCCTCCGATTGCCTAATAAATTGGGCCAAAGGTTCGAGGGAAAGCGCGAACAGTCCCGGGCTCAGAGGGCAACCCTGTCTAGAAGATCTGGAGACTGGAAAGAGTGTGGAACAGTTTTTGCCTGTCAGTATCATCGCAGACGGCGAGGCATACAGGACTTTAATCATATGAATAAAACTCTTTCCAAGACCCATGACCTCAAGTACCTTCCACAGGTATGACCACTCAAGTCTGTCAAACGCCTTCATGGCATCCAAAGACAGAACTGTGGATGGAGTTGTATTGTCTTTACTGTTATCGATTACATGCAACAGCCTCCTAAGATTATCTGCAGCCAGACGCCCCGGGATAAAACCAGTTTGATCGCAGTGTACCAATACGGACATAAATCTCTGCAGGCGACGGGCCAGCATCTTTGGCAAACACCTTTAAATCGGCCCCGAGAAGACTCAAGGGTCTATAGCTACCACAATCATTGGGATCTTTGTCCTTCTTGAGAAGTAAAGAAATCAACGCCATATTGACATCTCTTGAGAACTCCCCTTGTTTGATAGCGTAATTGATCATATCGAGCATCAATGGACCCAGTTGGTCCCAGAAAGCTAAATACACTTCGGGTGGAATACCATCCCAGCCTGGTGCCTTACCCCTCTGCATTTCAACAATCGTCTCCCTCAATTCTACGAGAGTAATCGGTCTCCTCAGTTCCTTGGCCTCTTCCTCAGAAATGTGGGGTATCTCAAGCCCGCCAATGAACGATTCAAATTTAGAGTCATCAAGATTACCCTCTGAGCTATATAACTGTGAGTAAAACTCTTTAAAAGTGTCATTGATCTTTTTCGAATCAGTAGTGACTGCACCCTGGCTCGTCCTAATCGAGGGGATATCCGAGAAATGATCATTTGAGCGTATTTTCATTGCCAATAGATGGCTAGGTCTGGAGCCGTGAAAATAGTAATTTTGTCTTGTCCTATGTATCAAGAACTCAGACTGTTGTTTAAGTATGGAGTTTATTTCTTTTTTGACTATCTTACGTTGTGTGTTTAGTCGTTCATTATAGTTAGTTTGCAAGGATGCGTATAGGTCCGCATATAATGATTCCAGTCCTTCTAGCTTTTTTGACCGGGATTTTCGCAAATTGGAGGCAAATAGTGTGACATGACCCCTGATAAATCCTTTCAATGCGTTCCACAGGACCCTAGGGTCTTCTACTGTGCCAACGTTGATCTGCAAAAATTCAGCTAGTTTACTCCTGAACTCAGAACAGAAGTCATCGTTCTTTAGCAAGGTCGAATTAAAACGCCATCTGGGAGCTCTTGCGGAGAGCCTGCCAAAGGTTGCCGTAAGGAAAATCCCCTTGTGGTCTGAGAGAGCCAAGGGAACCAATGAGACATCGAAACTATCAAACATATTAGGGGACGCGAATGCATAGTCAATTCGAGAGAAGCTTTTGTGTCTGGCTGACAGGTGAGAGTAATCTTTGAGGGTGGGGTTGCATAAGCGCCAAAGGTCTGTGAGCCCCGTGTCTTTGGCCCACATCCTAAGGGCCTTAGAGGCCCGTTTTTGGTCGCTCGTTTCAGAGGGCCCGGACCTATCCATCTCCGCATCCCAGCACGCATTAAAATCGCCACCCACAATGAGAGCGTATCCATTAAGTTCCAACATATTCTTCGTGATTGTATTATAGAACGCTGAATCAAATGTGTTAGGAGCATACAATGCTATTATAGCCATCTTCCTATGCAAGAATTCAACTTTTGCTATAGTAATCCTTCCCTCCGTGTCCGACCATACATCCAAGATTTTGATATCAAGGTTACGTCTTGTAACTATGACTACTCCTTTCGTCTTATCATCGGCTGAGGATGAGGAGATAACGTGATATTGCCGATTTGCCAGTCTTGACACGTCACCTACCAATAAATGCGTCTCACTAAGGAGAGCAAGGTCAATATTTCTCCTCTTCAATAGCCAAAGGACACTGGCACGCTTGTGTGGGGCGTTAAGCCCTCCTGCGTTCCAAATTAAAATATTCAATTTAGCCATGGTCGAGCTTGTATAAATGCGTAGAGAACATACCAGTGTAGCCAGGCTGAGTACAGAGGTGCTGATAGATATAGTAAATATATAGTATATATAGCGGCATGTGATGTAGTGGTTAAAACTGTCGCCTCACAGCAAGAAGGTCCAGGGTTCGATTCCCGCTTGGGGACCAGGTTTCCATGATGCCAGGTACTCAGGTGGGGTATCTCCCGGGCCTTTCTGTGTGGAGTTTGCATGTTCTCCCCGTGCTCGTAAGGGTCCCCCCCCCCCCCCCCGATAAGATAAACCCAATGGAAAAACATGCACAACAACAGATCGCTAACGCTGTGGCGTCCTTGGCGAAGACGGACAGGAGCACTTGGATTGGTCCCCGGGGCGCGGCTCACGTTGACGCCCTATCTGCTCCCGGCTGCCCTTGGGGGGGAAGGACAACGGGATGGGAAAAGTGCAGAGAGACATTTCATCGGCGACTCAGAGCATGTGTGTGTGTGTTCCTGTGGGTCGCCCATCTCGCGTGTGTGTGTTAAACTGCATGACAAATAAAGACTTCTAGTCTAACCTATTATTATTATATTATTATTATTATAAAGGACTATGTGCAGGTAAGTACAGACAGGTGAGGATACTGTAGGTATATATACGGTGGGAATAAATATAATTATATATGGTATATACAGCATTATAGTACATGCTATCATACAGAGCTAAGGGTTATGTGCAGGTGTTCAAGCAAGTATATAGAGGGGTTACTGTATGTGCAGGTATATTCAGACAAATATGGGTATATATATGCGGTACTATAAAGATATAAATGTAAATATGCGGTAATAGGTATATACAGCACTGTTGTACATGCTGCTCGTGATCATACAGAGTATATGGGTAGACAGTGAAGCAGTAGGTAGGTATAAATTGAGTATAGACAACTGGAGCATAAACTAGATTAGCAACTAGATAATGAAGCAATAAACGTTGATTACATTTGATTACGTTTGGATGCACGGTGCATCTTCCTCAGTCACTCACTATTTTCGGAACATTTGATAAAAGGCCCGTCAGTATGTAGCCTCAGTCTCAAGCCGACCGTCTCGTCCACGATCTTCAAATGCTCCGGCAGTCATGATGTGTCAGATAATCATCGACATTTGGCTGTGAATGGTTGGTTTACATTTGTATTCTTTGTAAACATTGAAGTAAAATAGATTGGTATTATTCGAGTTCTGATGAAGCATGATATGGATTTTTTTCAAGGAGTCTCCCCGGTATGCCAGTGGTCACACGGACGTCGATTTACAATGCATGCACTCACTTACACTACTGATATCACTGACTTCATACGCCACTGTTAGTTTAGTTTAGTTCGTTATTCCTTTTATGTCTTTATTAATTAAATACATCCTTTGTCAATTGACTTTGGTTGTCTGCGTCTCCCTCTTTGTCATAGCCGTACGGCCGGTTGGTGACAGATGGTCATTCACACTGTGGATTTCACAGGACCAAAAGTGGGCAAATATACTCTTCAAATATGTAATCCAGTCATCAACTATATGACAAGTACAGTACTACTATCTGTGCGCTAAGAGGGTAACCATGTAATAGCCCAGTATTTCAGAGCATGAGAAAAAGGCAAACTTCTGAATGAAATGAAGGGAACCTGAACTGAGCTACATTTTGACTATACTCACCAGAAATGGTGAATAATCAGAATTGGTCGAAAACGCAGGGCGTTACCAGAAACAAATGTAGATCACAAGCATTCCGGAAGTAAAGCCGCCGGGGCGGAGCACCTGCTGCACAGTTGATGCAGGACAGCCTAGTAGTACATCCGCCACAAGACCACGTGTGGACAGAGGGGCTGCCACACTGACCCTGGAGATGACCGACATGAGACAGTCCTTCAAAAGGTTCAACCCTCAAAATGCTCCGGGGGGCTGGCCGGTATCCCAGACTCTCGAGGTGTGTGCTGACCAACTGGCAGAGGTGTTCACCTTCACCCTCTCCCTGAGTCGGTCTGTGGTCCCCACACATTATAAAAAATCGTTGACGAGAAATTGTTGCGTCGATTAGTCATTAAAAAAAAAAAAAAAAAAAAAAAAATGTGTGTGCACTACTCTTTGTGAGAGTGGCTTCTCAGGGTTCCAGACAACATCATAACATGATGATCCCATAGCAAATTTTGGACATTGAAAACATTGTTCCCCTGCAGGAGATGATGATCAGACTAGACACACAATACATTACACACGCACTCCTCTCACTCACACACAGCGATCAGAGTAAGACACACACATACACACTCCTCTCACTCACACACAGCGATCAGAGTAAGACACACACACATACACACTCCTCTCACTCACACACAGCGATCAGAGTAAGACACACACACATTCACACTCCTCTCTCTCACACACAGCGATCAGAGTAAGACACACACACATTCACACTCCTCTCACTCACACACAGCGATCAGAGTAAGACACACACACATACACAAATTACACAGTACACACCTCTCACTCACACAGCGATCAGAGTAAGACACACACACAAATTACACAGTACACACACTCCTCTCACTCACACAGCGATCAGAGTAAGACACACACACATACACACACACACGGACTCCTCTCACACACAGCAAACAAAAGTTATTTAAAGTAGACTTCCACTTTAATTTGTATTATTTAATTTATTTATCTTGTTATGAGTGATTGCTGTATTGTTCTTCAAATACATTTTCATTTAAAGTGGCTTAAAGATCCAAATTCAAATGTTTCATGAGTCATTATTTTAATTTGCTATGGGATCATCATGTTATGATGTTGTTGTTTGGTCCTGACAAGAGTCTCAAAGTCTGGGGTGATGGTAGACAAGCAACTCTGAGGTCATGCTCAATGTCCAATCTGTTCCTCTGCTCTGTCTTCAGCTGGACCAGAGCTGAGAAGCCACTTTCACAAAGATAGGTAATTAAAAAAATAAAAAAATAAAATAAAAAATATACTTTTTTTTGTTTTTTGTTGTTGTTGTTGTTGTTTACATTGGTTTTCGATTAGTCGACTAATCGAAAAAATAATCGGCAGATTAGTCGACTACCAAATTAGTCATTAGTTGCAGCCCTAGTTATTTGATACTTATCTTGTCTAGCACAGTCTCTGGAGCGTAACAGTAAGAAGCATTTTGTATAAAAGTATTCTGTACTTCTGTATGACAACTATTAAAGAAACGTGAACTTGAAACTTGAAACTTAAGGTAAGGGTTAGGGTTAGTTGGTTAAGGTTAGGGTAACCTCGTTCCCAGCTTTATCTCGTGAGATAAAAGGGTTAGGGTAACAGCCTGCTGGCGCGATTGTTAGGTAACGCGATTGCCGCTGAAAAAAACGTCAGTGGGCAATCAGATCGCGCAAACCGAACGCGTAAGTGAAACTCTGTTGGGGAAAATATACACGCCGCCCGGTCGCTTGTATATTTTCCCCAACGGAGTTTCACTTCCGCGTTCGGTGAAAATGGGGGACCCTGATGTAAACAAGACAATCAATCAATCAATCGCTGTTTGGGCGTAGAGTCAGTGGCCAATCAGATCGTGCAAACCGAACGCGGAAGTGCAACTCCGTTAGGGAAAATATACACGCCGCCCGGTCGCGTGAATACTTTCCCCAAGGCAGTTATCCTTCCGCGTTCGGTTTGCGCGATCTGATTGGCCTCTCAGCGCCCAGTCGCGTTAGCCCTACTATCGCCTAACTACTCGCTCAATATACTACTATCACTCAACTCGCTAGTCGCTACCGCCGTGCATCATATATATACTAAAACTAACTATCACTCAACTCGCTACCGCCGTGCATCATATACTAAAACTAACTATCTCTCTATATTAACGTAGCCCATTTCCTCGTATTGCATAGAGATGAAAACAATACGAGGAAATGGGCTACGTTAACGTAACGCGCTATTCATATCAATCGACATCACATCAATATAAATAACGTATTGTTTTCATCTCTCTATATTAACGTAACGCGCTATTCATATCAATCGACATCAATATAAATAACGTAGTTTTCATCTCTCTATATTAACGTAACTAGCTATTCATATCAATCGACATCAATATAAATAACGTAGTTTTCATCTCTCTATATTAATGTAACTAGCTATTCATATCAATCGACATCACATCAATATATTGATGCACGGCGGTAGCAGTATAGCGATGCACGGCGGTAGTAGTTAGTGCATTGATGTGATAGTTAGTATATTGATGCACGGCAGTAGCAGTATAGCGATGCACGGCGGTAGTAGTTAGTGCATTGATGTGCTAGTTAGTTAATATATTGATGCATGGCGGTAGCGAGTTAGTTGATAGTTAGTAGTATATTGATGCAGGTAGGTAGCTGATGTGATGGACTTGTGGAACTGAGAGAAGTTCTGAAAGTTAGGAGCGAGCGTTAGGAGTAACGTGTAGGTAGCTGATGTGATGGACTTGTGGAACTGAGAGAAGTTCTGAAAGTTAGGAGCGAGCGTTAGGAGTAACGTGTAGGTAGCTGATGTGATGGACTTGTGGAACTGAGAGAAGTTCTGAAAGTTAGGAGCAAGCGTTAGGAGTAACGCGATTGGGCCTTGAGAGAAGCGTCAGTGGCCAATCAGGCCGCGTAAACCAAACGAAGAAGGACAACTGCCTTGGGTAAAGTATTCACGGCGTTATTTCTAAACCTAGACGCATTTCTGGCAAGACGCTCTCTGATTGGCCGACGCCTGTTTCTACACTGGTTAAGCTTAGGCACTCTTTCGAAGTTGGTTAAGGTTAGAGTTTGTCTTAGAGCGTGACGGCAAGTTCTTTCGAAGGTTAAGCTTAGGCACACTTTCGAAGTTGGTTAAGGTTAGAGTTTGTCTTAGAGCATAGCGATAAAACGCCAGGTAGTTTGCAGGCTGTTCGACGCGGAAATTGGCAAAGACACAGCTCGTCACGCGATTGGGCAAACATGTCAGTGGCCAATCAGAGAGCGTCAGTCAGTGCCAATCAGAGAGCGTCTGCCAGAAATGCGGCTAGGTTTAGAAATAACGTGTATTCACGCCGCCCGGTCGTCTGAATACTTTAGACAACAAATGTTTGTTTCCGCGTCTGATTGGCCAGGTCATTTCTGGTCATGTGACATGTCCGCCCAATCGTGGGACCGCAAGTGTCTACACTGGTTAAGCTTAGGCGCTCTTTCGAAGTTGGTTAAAGGGGAACTATCTTATAAATGGCCTTTTTGAGTGTTTAGCATTGTTTCCTAGCTATGTGAACTTATATTAATATGATCTATGTCTCTAATTCTCATATTGGCGCATTCTTCCAATTCTCCTCTCACAATATTCACCCTCACTGAACTGAGTCATCTGAAAATGTGCTGATTTGTGATGTCAGAGAGACACCGCTGCATGATAATGTGGCTGTGTGGCATCAGGTACATGATGAGTTGCACACAGTGGTTGGAGCCCAGGCTCAAAACGGCTCGAGATCTTGAGGTAGAAAAATGCTGTTTTTGAGGACTTGATTAGAAATACAAAACAATGAATACAAAAAAAAAATTACACAGGTGTTCCATAGACTCACAGGAATTGTGTAAAAGTGCCCAAATAGTGAAAGAAATAGTAAAATAGTTCCCCTTTAAGGTTAGAGTTTGTCTTAGAGCATGGCGATAGAACGCCTGCCCTTCTTTCGATGGTTAAGCTTAGACACTCTTTCGAAGTTGGTTAAGGTTAGAGTTTGTCTTAGGCCCCGTCCACACGAACGCTGGGTTTAATGTAACCGTGATTGTATGTGCGCAGTTGCACTGTTCGGCCACACACAACCGGGGATTTGCTACACTGCAACCGCGGTCTTTTGAAACCGGTGGCCAGGGTGAAGTTGTGCGGTTTTGCAGTTGCGTGTGGGCATAGCAACCGAGGTTATTCCCAGTGTTTACAGCAGAGCTGTCGCAATTATTTCCCATGTTCACAGCAGACCGCGGGGTAGAGAGATCATAGCAGAGCCAACTACACCAGTGTTTACAGCAGTCCCAAGTAGCGTTATATGAAAATGATTGTAACAAACTTTTGTTCGAAACGTATCGTCTGTGTTGAAGAGTGTTGTGATCGACTGATGTCTTGTCGCCGAATTCTCCCCTGGTTGGACCTCGACTCCGTCCATTAGTCCAAACATCAGAACTATTTCTGGGAGTCACTTGCAATATCGCGCTATAATTAATATAATTTGCCGTCCTCCTCAGATTGCTTATTAATGTGTAACACGCACGGTTATTTCCAGTGTTTACAGCAGAGCTGTCCCAAGTAGCTGCGGCTACCAACGTGTTGTCAAGTTATTGTTATAAGGAGCCCAGTCCAAAACTACAACAGTCTGCATACCCTTAACAATTGTGTGTATTGAGCCGTATTGTACCCATTCTGCAATCTGTTAAATAAAGTTTTCATCCATTTCTACTAGCGTTAACGTTACTACGTTAATAGCCTCGATGCTAACTATATACATGGAGAATGCCATTCAATTTAGCATGTTACAGCTAACAACACCGGCGGTCTTTTGTGAGACGAAACTATCCGCTCTTGGTGGTAAATTGTGTTGCTGATGGTTTTGTTTCATCAACAAAATGAGAGGCAGAACACAGTGAATGTATCCGTTTGTTTATTGCAGTTTCTTTCTTTGCTGAAAATAATATGTTCCGTTGGCAAAATGATCCAGTCCAGCTGTGCTTCTAAACAGGAAGTTTACTTCTTCTTCTTCAGTTAATTAATGGCAGATCGCGACCCAACAGGAAGTTTAGTGAGCGTTCAGTCTTTTCTGATTGGTTGAAATGGCCTTCATGTCTGAACAACATCGCCGCCTACTGCTTTGGCATTGTATTACATTGTACTAAATGTATCGGTTGCTGGGTTCCAGCTCTGCCGTGAGTACGCAGTTATACACGGTTGTCCACCTGTGTTCACCGTGTGGACGGAGTTTTATTTTTTCAAACTTCGGTCATATTAAATCCAAACTCTCGTGTGGACAGGGCCTTAGAGCATGGCGATAGAACGCCAGGTAGTTTGCAGGCTGTTAGACCCGGAAATAGGCGCAGAACTTGCTGTCCCACGATTGGCGCACATGTCACATGACCTGGCCAATCAGAGCGCAAAACTCGCACGCGGAAACAAACATTTGTTGTCGAAAGTATTCAAGCCGCCCGGTCAGATGAGACCACCGCAACACTTCCAGGATTATGAAATCGGGGAGGAGATTGCGGGGGGAACATATGAATAAATGTGGTTGAGAGCCGTGATGTAAGTGGTTGCAGATACGGCTGTGGGGGTGCTAGAGACATGATCGAATAGACGTTTATGCGCCTCAATCTCCTGAACACGGCGTGACCCATTCCTAATCGATCAGAACTAAATCGGCAGAGAAAAAGCCCATTTTAAAGCACCTATTCCGCATGCACATGCACAGAGTGCCCATGGAGTCTGGACGACGCGAGATGACACACGAATGAATGTGGACTGTTCCATCAGAGGGCGGAGCTTCGGTGGTAATGTGAGTGGCTACAGACCGCTGCTGCACTTAAATATAAACATTAGTCTACCTGGAGACTCAATGAGGTAATTGTAGATGTCGCCATAAGACGCGTCTGGCCATTTAGTGGGATCATTTTTTCATTATCCTGTTCGGCTGAAAGGACACTGGCCACCGAAGCTCCCCCCTCTGATGGAACAGTCCACATTCATTCGCGCGTCATCTCGCGTCGTCCAGAGACTCCAGACTCCATGGGCAATCTGCGCATGTGCATGCGGAATAGGTGCTTTAAAATGGGCTTTTTCTCTGCCGATTTAGTTCTGATCGATTAGGAATGGGTCATGCCGTGTTCAGGAGATTGAGGCGCATAAACGTCTATTCTCATGTCTCTACAGTCTAGCACCCCCACAGCCGTATCGGCAACCCCAACCACTTACATCACGGCTCTCATTCACATTCATTCATATGCTCCCCCCGCAATCTCCTCCCCGATTTCAATGTAACGCGGAAGTGTAGTGGTCTATACAGAGAACCCTGGCAACTACCCGGATGCCCGGCGTGTGCATTGTGGGAAACAAAATGTCACCTAACATGGCAGGCTAGCTAGCTTGCGTTAGCCGCTGAGCCCTAAACAACAACATTGCTAGTCGATGTCAGATTATTAACTATTGTATCTGATCTGTTAGTTATCAACAACACTTGGCTGTCACCATGGTGAGTAAGCTAATGTTGACTACACCACGTATGCAGTTACATTTGCTTTTTTGGCGTGAAAGTTTCAAGCTAACGTAAGCACCTTGGCCGATAGCGCAACTCAAATGTCGTTTTCCTGATTAATGCCATCTTTCATGCATGATTTATTTACAGTGGACAACGAGATTTGATTGTTTATTTAAAGGTTTTCCAAAGCATTGAAGTGCATTACAACCCCTCCCCCGGCACGAACGATACAGGATCAGGTTTCACCCCGTCATACAGATTGGTATTTTTCCCCAAATGCATCCTATGTGTTATTTTGTTTTTGTTTCTAGTCGACGAAAGTGGAGACCAAAGTTAGACGTGAATCCAGCTCAAGTACAAATGACAAAAGGAGATCGAGGAGCGCCAGCACAGGCAAGAAACACTTATAGTAACGTTACACATTTCAACGTGTCCTGTTTTCATGTCGTGGTCCGCTCACCTGTACCTCCCTCCCATCTAGCCATCATACCCATAGATATCTATTCTATATAGATATCTATGATCATACCTGTGTTGAGTGAAGTTTATACATGGCCGCTAGTCCAGAAGTAGTCTAGATTCGGCTGTGTTCTGGATGTAAAAGTCACTACAACAGTCTGTAATGTTAAGGAAGTCCGAGGGTGCAAGCACAACGCAAACCTGTTTCAAATGAATTCTTACCAGGTGCACAGACTAGATGAGTTCTTTACTTTACTTTTATTTTATATATAACTATCTGTAATGTTATTGTCTTTATTGTCACAATAAAGATTAAGGAGGGTGCAAGCACAACGCAAAACAGTTTAAAAATGAATTGTTACTGGGAGCACAGACTAGATGAGTTATTAACTTTCTGAGGTGTCCTTGACTGTGACATCTGTGCTGATCAGTATAAAAAGCTGGCTAATCGGTTCATGTCTTCTGTTGAACACCAAGCAAACTGTCTGTAATGTATGACATTTTCCAAAAGGCCAATCATCATCATGCAAAGTTCCAATGTGTTTCTGGGAGGGGAGCAGCTTGAACTGGTACAACAGTTCAAATACTTCGGTATCAGATTAGATCCGACACTCACCTTCAAAAAACATGTTAAGAAAATTGCAAATACCATCAGATTCGACCTACGGAACTTTAAACACATCCGACCCTTTATAACCACTAGTGCTGCTAAAACATACTTACATTGTCTGAATCCAATACATGAATTCTTACCAGGTGCACAGACTAGATGAGTTCTTTACTTTACCTTTATTTTATATATAACTATCTGTAATGTTATTGTCTTTATTGTCACAATAAAGATTAAGGAGGGTGCAAGCACAACGCAAAACAGTTTAAAAATGAATTATTACTGGGAGCACAGACTAGATGAGTTATTAACTTTCTGAGGTGTCCTTGACTGTGACATCTGTGCTGATCAGTATAAAAAGCTGGCTAATCGGTTCATGTCTTCTGTTGAACACCAAGCAAACTGTCTGTAATGTATGACATTTTCCAAAAGGCCAATCATCATCATGCAAAGTTCCAATGTGTTTCTGGGAGGGGAGCAGCTTGAACTGGTACAACAGTTCAAATACTTCGGTATCAGATTAGATCCGACACTCACCTTCAAAAAACATGTTAAGAAAATTGCAAATACCATCAGATTCGACCTACGGAACTTTAAACACATCAGACCCTTTATAGCCACTAGTGCTGCTAAAACATACTTACATTGTCTGATTCTATCTCATATTGAGTACTGTCACACAAACTGGTCTTTTACAGGTGTCATCAAGGTCCTCGACAAAAAGCCTCTTAAATATCATAACTGTGTCATAATGGAAAAATACAGTTTTCTTAGTTTTTCTAATTTCAAGTCATTCAAACAGGTCTGTATGATTTACAAGACATTACACAGACCCTTGCCCCCCCCCCCCCCCCCTGGGAGATTTCATTAAAAAAATAAGTCTGATCGTGGTCATAGGACTAGGTCGACCTCTAGAGAGGATTGCGAGGTGCAGCGCTGACTAGGGATGGGTATCGTTAGGATTTTATCGATACTACTACTCCTATCGATACTGCTTAACGGTTCGGTACTTTATCGATACTCTTATCGGTTCTTTTTGATAATTTTTTTATGATTTTTATATTTGCAGTTGAGAGCATTGGTCATCTCCCTACAGTAAAGATTAGAAATGATTGAATTATTGTAAATTTGTGTGGAGTGGTGGGAATAGCTGCTTCAATAATAACTTATAACAACAACAGACAAGTTAGACAACTATGTATACAAAAAAAACGATATACACTGAATGATTAGTTGTTACCTAAAGTCCTTGGACTCCACTGTAGAGAACGGGTGCAGGCCTTTGACAACAAACTTTGTCACAGCCCTGTGACACTCGTTCACCCTATCCTCTGTCATCTTTCCTCTAGCTGCTAGGGAGAAAGGACTTTGGGTGGTGGAGGTAGAGGGAGGATGTGTGGTGGGCTCACTGGGACACATTGGTGGCTGACCTCAGCTTGACGATCTATAAAAAGTTTTTAGATTGTAGTATTTGTAGCTAAACAATTATTTTGTTTATTAGCCTATTTGTAATAATTCGTTATTAGCCTAGGAAACTCCGTATCTTGGCTTACCGGCTGCAGTGGACGTGGATGCAGATGGACCACTGCGCAGTGCGCACAAGGCAGTCGAATACGGCGCATTTCTGCAAACTAATATAGTGTTTTGCAAACAAATGTTTTGATAGATTGCTCGTATTGCCACCCTTACTGGCAAATGTTTTGTTGCACTTGTGAACGCTTCGCTCTATCCGCCATCACGACTCAGTCCATGCAGAGCTGTCTGTGTCTGTGTGCAGCGCGCGTCAGCACGGAGACAGCGCTGAGATGCTTCCAGCTGCAGCACATCAGGTGTGCGGGGCTTGTATGTGCGGGGCTTGTAAGCGCTGCGGTCTGACGTGCTGCAGCTGCATACTATTGACAGCGCTTTCATTAAGGAGTACCCGTATGTATGTGTAGCGCGACTCGCGAGGAGTGTGTGTAATAATGACTCGCTGCGACTCGCTTCTCGTGCAGAGACAGAGAGAGGAGAGATCGTTCGCAACTTTTAAATAATAATAATAATAATAATAATAATTTCTCTAGAGTATCGATAGCAGTACCGAGGACGTCGGAGCTTATAAATACTCCGGTATTTTCTAATATAGTACCGGTTCCCGTTTAAAACCGGGGTCCGGGGGGCATCCCTAGCGCTGACGCACCACTTTCGGTCAGAATGTATTGTCAGTGCAGGGAAGTATGTTGTGGAACAGTGTACCTACCACCATCCAACTTTTACTACTTTTAAACTCAAAGTACAAATAAATAAAAAGGTTTCTAGAACACCAAGCATGTGACCATATATAGGACCTTTTATGGTCTTGGTCCTTTTAGCTTTGTAGCAATGTATTTGTAAATGATTGTTCTTTTGTTTTAACATGTTTTATATTGCTCCAGTTTTGTATTTGATTTGTTTTATGTTTGGGGACTGAGGATGCAAATTTGCATCCCTTGCTAAATCCTGTGTATTTACAGTGCATTCTATGCAGGGGGCGAAACTGGAGCCCGCCATTGGCGCTCAGTTTTTACGTTTGGCGCCTCCCACTGAGAGGTCTGCCCGCCGTGTGGCGGGCAATCAAATAGTCATGTGAAAACCGTAAATCATGATCCAATTCTGAGCGGAGTTCTAATTGCTGCTCCTACCCCTCCCGCACCTGTTTCTGTATGCTGCTGCATGTAAACAGAGGCTATTGCCTCGGACAGTCACCGTGACTGACGTTAGTCTAGTCAGAGGGACCTCCGTGAGCTAATGTTAGCTACTGTTACAAAATGACCCAGTCAACTATTCACTTTTAGTTTAATACATGAGGCATTGTGTAACGTTATCCAGCTGGCTAGCTACTGATAGCTCCCGACATCAACAACTGCTCCAGCAAGTGTCCAGTGCATAATACCTCCGTTGGCTAGGTAGCTTATGTTAGCCCACGTTAGCTCACTAGTCACTACGAAATGTCCCAGTAAACTAAATAGTTCAGAGGCGTTGTCCCAACGCCATCCAGCTCCTGACATCAATGTCCTACAACATGCGTATTCGAGCCCCTGGCTTACATCGCATGAGGGCTGCTGACTAGGGTCCAGGTGCAGCGCAGGAGAATCCTTTCATGCTGAATGTAAGAGTTTAGGGTCCAGCTGCAGTGCCGGAGAATCCTTGCTGGAGCTGGAGGCCACTTGAGTATACACACAGACAGTGGAGCTGTTTGCAGACAGCGAGGTGGCGATGTCTCGCAGATAATACAACTACAAGTATGATTATATAATATATATATTTAATTAAAAAAAAAATTATATAAAATAATAATAATTATTTTTTTAATCAAAATAAAGTTGGCAGGTAAGAAATATGCTTGGCGGGTAGATTCTTCCCATCTACCCGCCACTGGCCGGTGAGTCAAAAAGTTAATTTCGCCGTATTGTCCATTAATACATGCTGTCCCTTCCAAATAAACGAATAAATGAAATTTACTTTACTTTCTATTTTATTTGATATATATTAAGCCACTACAACAGTCTGTAATGTTAAGGAAGTTCATTGTCTTTATTGTCACAATAGAGATTAAGGAGGGTGCAAGCACAATGCAAAACTGTTTCAAATGAATTCTTACCAGGTGCACAGACTAGATGAGTTATTTACTTTACTTTCTATTTTATTTTATATATATATATATATATATATATATATATATATATATATATATATATATATAAAGCCTCAACAACAGTCTGTAATGTTAAGGGAGTCCATTGTCTTTATTGTCACAATGGAGATTAAGAAGGGTGCAAGCACAACGCAAAACTGTTTAAAATAAATTCTTACTGCATGGGAGCACAGACTAGATGAGTTCTTTAACATTGGAAGGAATTACCGGCACTCAAGGATAACGGCCTCATAATAATTTTATTGCACGGGCAGCAAACAACCCAACGGGCACGTTTCAGCAGCACACAGCCTGCCCTGCACCACATTTTACTGTCACAATAGCCAAGGTGGTGATGGCAGATTTTATACCAGTAAAACAAATAGTCAACAATTAAAAGATAGTAAAAATGTATGTTGACAGGAAAATTACTTTGCAGATAAATTGTGATGAATTTCAGCCCCTGATGTTTGGTTGCTCACGCTGTCAATCAATGACAAATGACCATAATATTCAAAAGTGCCACCTCTTTGGCAGCATTAGCAAAACTAGGATCATGGATTCAAGATTCATAACTAATCACAATAGTTACAATCAATGGTCATGTAGCTAAATTCTAACTATTCACACTTTTTTTTTGTTTTTATTCAGCGAAAGACAAACGGAAGCGGAAACGCAGCCGTAGCAGATCTTCCTCGTCCTCTTCGAGTTCATCCTCTTCCTCGTCTTCATCATCATCTGCGTCGTCTTCATCCTCTTCCTCCTCGCTGTCATCACACTCATCCAGCAGTAGTCGGAGTCGCTCCAGCAGCAGCAGTAGTAGTGGTGAGTGTATATCTTGCTCTTAACCCTTTCACCACAAAGGGTTAACGCTTTCACTACCACACTACAAAGGGTTAACGCTTTCACTACCACACTACAGAAGGTTAACCTTTCACTACCACACTACAGAAGGTTAACCTTTCACTACCACACTAGTTTCAAGTTTCTTTAATAGTTGTCATACAGAAGTACAGAATACTTTCATACAAAATGCTTCTTACTGTTAACACACTACAGAAGGTTAACCTTTCACTACCACACCAGAACGTGTCAAGTTTCCTCAACTTAATTACTTACTTTTCAACTTACCTCTATCTAAAGTCGTTATCAAAGGACATAAAATACTGCCCAAGAAAGACCCTGGGAATAACGTTATGAAGCAGAACGCGACCGATGGCTCCATGGCTGTTTCGGACAAATTAACAAAATGGTATGCGCACTGTTTATTCTCTGAGTAGTGTTGATGATCAATATGGATATAAGTGCAATAAGCGCTGCACATGGCGTTTGTTTTGGAAGCGAGAGTGGCTGCGTCATCATTTTCACAATCTCTGTCTCCGCCAGGAGTCTGTACTGTGGAGTTAGTGTTGCTACCAGATAGATAGATTTTTATTGTCATGTTGAGAGAGAGAGATAATTAGAATGTGAAATGGGCAGATTGTGCGCACGGCAGACCAACATTAATTAATTAAAAGAGGGGGAAAAAACATGGCTATCTGGTTAATAACGGCGGATAGCCGGCTATCAAAATAACCTTTATGCACATCCCTAGTTTAGACATGGTTCTCAAAATGAATGCAAGTGAATGACAAGCCTGACACCTGGGAGGAATGGAGGTGTGCTTAGCAACTGTTTCGCCTGTTTTATTGCAACACTACTATCACCGACATCTAAGAAGGGAGATCCCCCCTTGAACGGCCCTTCTAAGGTTTCTCTCCTCCACATTGCCTGTGGTGCATTTTTCCTATTGCTATGTTTTAGTGAGTTTTTCCTTACCTTCACGTGTGGTATGTCTGGGAGTGTTGCATTCATTAATTTATTTGATTTATAAAAAAAAAAAAAAAATGGACTTCATGGTGTTTTTGTTTTGTTCTTGATTTATTGTGATGTTTCTTCTTGACTTGTTTAAAGAAGACGTGTCCGGCCCATGTGTTGTCGGGCCTTACAAATACATTTGATTTGATTTGTGTGGACAGCGGACCACAGGGACAGCAGTTGGTCGCTAGCTTACTTGTAGATTACTTTAGATGGAGGTAAGACTGCTGATTTTTGTCCCTTTGTCAGAGGAAAGCAGTTGTGATTGGAGCATCAACAAAAGAGAGGGGGGGGGGGGGGATAGGTCAATATGCAGATTGGACAAGAAAAAATATTAAAAGAGAAGTTTGAGAACCAGTCGGCGAATGTTACCGGCTGGTAAGTACATGGAAAATAACATGTCAGATATGTTGAAGCTGTAATGTATGTGCTTTTTTCTTTCCCTCTTAGATTCTCGCAGTAAATCGAGAAAGCAGTCTAAGAAAAGGAAAAGAGAGAAACAACCGAAAAAGGTTTGGTCACTTTGATGTCAGAAGGTCCTGTGAAATTAACCCATGATATGAGTTATTTACTAGACTTTACTAAATGTACTTATTTTGAATTTTTTTAACCAGAAAGGGAAAAAGGAGAAGAAACCGAAACGTAAAAAGGACAAGAAGATAAAAGTTCCTGAAGAAGCTACTCCTGGACCTATTCAGATCTCCAAGGTAACACAGCTTAACTAAATGAGCTTAAAAGTAGCTTTTGTATGTCTTAAAGCACCAATGTCAAGGTTTTATGTATTTTCACACCTAAACACACACGGTATTATGGTGACATTGGCTCAGCAGGGGACACCATCAATGTTCCCTCTAAGGTGCGCCCGTGCGCGCGCACACATGGCAAAACGCTCCCACGCACATCTGAAATCTGTTGCGCACAGAAACGTTTGTGTAAAATATGCATGTAGTTAAATTGACTGGCGCATTGCACGAATACTACGGTACCATGTTGTGTGTGACGTTACCCAGAGAAGCCCGCTTTCAGTGCTGTGCTGCGCTCACTCAACAGATGAGGAAGCGGACAGGTCCGACCAGCATTGATTCTGCTCACAATGCGAAAATGTACATTACAGATGAACTGCAGAGAAAATTCCTAATTTACCGTCCCGGTCGAGACTAATTGGAAGCGGAGTGCAACGCGTGCAAAGCTTGACCATGTTTCGGTGTCTAATAAAGGTGCTGGCGATCTCAAAGCTCACATGGACACAGAAAAACATTACAAATAAAGGTGTGCGAGGCGAGAGTTTGATGGCAAAGTTGACCAAATTGATTGAAGTATGCAGCTATACAGAGAGAGAAAGAAAATAATTTAAAACTATTTTGATGCTTCAAAATGATGTTTTGGTTTGATAAGATGCTTGTTATGATACAATCATTCTAAGGATTATGTGTGTAATAAATTAGTTTTGTACACTAATTGCAAGTTATGCAAATGTAACAAATTCGAAACTGCATAGTGCACTTTTAAATTAGTATCTTTGTGAGGTTACTGTTTTATAATTTACATTACATTGAAAAGATACAAAGATATATTTTTTAAAGCTGAATTTTCTAATACAGAAGAGGTATTATTTAGAACATTACTTCATATTTTTCTTATTTATTTTGTCCAGTAAGACTTGAAAATATATATTATTTTGTCATAGGTTGATTTAGTTATTTTCTTGAGATTTGTCAGATTACTTTAGGCATAATACAGCATGTTGAGTAACTTTGGTTATAGAGAGATATTATTTAGTTATAAAATAATATAAACAATAATTGTATATCCATACAGACGAGGCATACTTTAAATATATTAAAATGATAAGACATCTTTGAGTAAACTTTGAGTATCATTAAGTATCTTGAGGCTGAAGGCAGAGTGTCCTCTTTAAAAAAATAAAATCACAATATGGTCACCCTTGAAGTCGCATGATAATTCACTTAATAAAATAATGACGAGTCAGCCTCCTAAAAAGACAAAAGTTAGTGACACGACTTTGCTCTGTATCATCAATCAATGGTCAAATAAATATTTGATTAAGGAATATAATATGCCTTTTTGTATTATTTCTGTGTATCAGCAAAATGTATAGATTTTTATGTCAGACATTGAGGGAAATTAAGATTCTCAGATTTTTTTCCGCTTATCAACTAACCGGTTAATCGGCAGGTGACGTATGTTGCTCAGTAGTTGCTGATGTCTGCTCAGGAGGTTTGAGGGTTTGCTCAGACCAAAAAAAAATTAGAGGGAACATTGGACACCATACTTCAATTCTGAATTGAGTCGTCGTGGACAACTGTTAGAAAGTATGTGAATTTAGAGAATTTTTGGCCGTTTACTGTATGCCTACTTAGATAATTAAATGTGTAAATGCAATGCTTCAGTCTTTTCAGCCAAAAATGTGGAACTTACTACTCAGAATCAGAATCAACTTTATAAAAGAAGCAATAAAAACAGTATTCGGCTCAATTGACGTTTCCAAGTGAGAAAAATAAATCCTCTTCGTCCCGCTTGCGTCCCGGGGAGGATTTCTGTTCGTCCCAAATACATATTGTATCGTCCCTGGGATGACGGGACGGTGTTCGTCTCGAGCCCTGGGGGCTGAGGTGTTCCCTTCCTCAGCACCTGGTGACAGTCTGACAGGAAGTCTAGAATCCAACTGCACAGGTTGGGGTTGAGACAGTCTTAGTTTCCTGAGTACTAGGGTTGGGTACCGCTCACATTTGAACCGATACCGGTACTTTCATTAGAACAAAACAAAAAACGAAACTTCTCAATTTCAACATTGTTATCACACCACACACTAAAACCCCTCCCTACCTCCCTCTGACAAACTGTTCCTACAACGATTTTTTAACCTGTTATGCCCTAGCCCTATTTTCTGAAAATCCGCCAAAAATACATAAGTAAATGGTAGATTGCCCCACTTCTACAAGGTATTTGCATGTTCGTGGTATCTAGGGACATCTATAAACGTTTTTCTTTTATTTCTCGGGATTCTCTACCACAAAACTGAACATTATTGGCATAGATTGGAGCGCAGTTAGTGTGTCTACCTTCTGTGAACATTTAGCAACAATCCGCGTGGCAAACTGATTCAAAATGCCGGAGCCATATCCATTATAAGAATGGAACTGTACATACAGTAGATTTCATTCACGGTTCCGTCATGCACGCCTGGAGATACTAAATCCCAAATGGAACTCTGCCATTTGAAAGAGGAGATTTGGCCCGATCCATAGATGTGTGAGTTGGCTATAATCATCTTCCCTTTATTCATTTGCTTAGATTTTCTGTACATGTGATCTCAAGAAGGTGGTGGATATTTTTCATGTCTGGTCAATTTTAGCATGGTGTTATTCACTGTCAAAGATAAAGAAAATAATTTATATTCTCCTTTGGTTCATTACAATTTACTCAAGCCTAGTAACAGACCCACACTGGGATTCCCTGAGATCCATAGATGTCCCTAGATACCAAGAACATGCAAATGGACCTTGTAGAAGTGGAGCAATCTTCCATTTACTTATGTATGTCTTTTTAGGTGGATTTTCAGAAAATAAGACTAGGGCTCAAGGGATTAATTTTAGGTTAGGTTTACTTTATTTGTTCAAGGGGGACAGTACATTAACACTTTGGCTGCCATGGGTTAAATTCATTATCAACCGTAGGTTGCCGGCTCTATTTGTCTATAGAGAAAGTCCCCTTCTTTGCAGGGCTATAACTTTTTAAATTCTATTGCTACATTGCCATTATTAGGGCCCATTCAAAGTCCTATATGTATTGTTCATTGTGTAGCAACGTTAAACTTTTTCATTCACATTCATAGTAAAGTATGGTCTAATGTATAAGTATGTTTTCATCTCTTTTTGCAGCTTTCTCCAGAACGTGATCTATAGCCCCAAATACATTATATTGATGATGCAATACAGTTTTATGGCAATCAGCGCGATATAAAAAATTCCAACTAGACGTACTTCTAGAAGTTACTACACGTCATCTGATGTTGACCGGATGGGCTAGGGGGCGTTTATAATTCCGTGGGCAGCGTTATACCAATCATCTAATGTGGGTCAAATGTTGATAATAGCAGTTAGTATCGAAGACGGTAACTTTACACGCTAAAACTCACCCCAGTCTCCGCGCGCCGTTGGGCGATCATCGTAGAGTAGACATTTTATCATTATGGGATGTAGATTTACCCGGTCCATCTCCAGCTTGTATAATGGTATATACGTCCAAATCATGTTGTTTATCGAGTTATTGGCAATCGATCGCTATGTAGTGTGTCGAGATCGAGTCCCGGGACCTATTAGCGAGTGCCCGGAAGTAATACGGCCGTCCAGCACAACCTCTACGGCACTTCCTGTTAAGCGATTACGCCGATCGGCCACCAGATGGCGCTCCTGAACCGCCAGAGAGCTCAGTGGGTCCTCCTGGTGGATCTCAGGCCAGCGGAGGGGACATATGAATCCGATCCCAGATTTTTGAAATATTGATATTAAAGACGCTGTAAGGCGTCTTCGGCAACTTGAGCATGGCCGGGAATGACGTGTTTAGGCGTTTCCCGGCACCCAAAGTGTTAATAAAACATTTTACAAATGTAAATGCACCCAATTTTAGCCAAAAGGTGAATTTCCATTGGCAGTCCCCCTGCCAGAAGGTACAGGCTAAAATCCTGTGTGAAAAAAGGGTTAGCAATAAAATCAAGATAAATAACATTAGAATAAAAACACAACAAAAGCACATAGACATACGATAGGGATACAGGTCACAATACAGTCATGGACACAAGGACAGAGCACATCATGACATATTAAGAGACCCAGACATAGACAGACGCACCATATCCACACACACACATACACCTCAGTGTTGACAGTGCTGGTTTTCAATGAGCCATTCCCTAATCCTGCACTTGAATGAATGGTATGATGTGGACACTCTAATTGTTTGAGGAATTGAGTTCCATTGGTGGGATGCTCTGTATGTTGCATGATCATATACATTTATTATGTATTATAATTTTTTAAGTTAAAATATCAACATTATCTGGCCATCCTCAGTAAATGAGTATCCATACATAATTGCACTGAAATTATTTCAATAAAGGCTTGAGCAAACCTTTTTTTAATGCTTTGTTCATGAGCTTAATAGGATTTATTTAACATTTTATCCAGTCTTCTCTGGTCTTTGAATTATTTTTGGTAGTGAAAGTATGCATGTTGGCCCTCATTTATGAAGAGAGCATACGTTCCAATCCGACCTCAAAATAAATGCCCATTCTCCTAACAAAAGGTGGAAAAGCGATTTGATCTCGAGTCACACTGGTATAATAATTCTCACATCTGGTCTGAATGTGTGTTGTGCTCATTTGAAGCAGTTCTCTGCAGGTTACAGACAGAATGACAACATAAGCCAACAATATTTGAACCCTTGAGATCCTTACAACGTGCACATTTATTGGAGAGCTCACTCACCATTAACACTTTCAGTGCCGTTCATGTAGAACTATGTTTCTGTCGTCCGATCGTTGAGTGCCGGAAATGTAGATCTACGTTTCTGTCCCGGTATTTCTCTCATTATCTATATCTATTCATAATTCAGCGGGGCACCTTGTGCATACTGTTCTGAGTGTGTCTAAACCACATTGCATGTGTGCGCCACAAAGGATAATAGTGATGATCTAGCGTTGATTTCAGGAAGATCCGATAATCAGGCGAAAAATGACAACGTGTTTATTGAATTACACAAAAACGCTGTTTTCGTGTCTTTTCCCTGGAATTGCTCAGAAGCGGCTGGACTATGTTCATATTCAAAACGGTATCAAACGGAAATGTATGGATGAAAAAATTATCAGTTTTTTGCACGTTGACAAGAAGTAGCTCAATGAGACTCGAGGGCGTTATTAGACCCATAGCGATACTATAAAATATAGGTTTAGTTCTACAAACTACAACTACGTTTACATGGGTTTAATGGGCGGCACAGAAGTGGTCACTTCCCGGAAGGGGCGTGGCACTCAATGTGTTAACTGTGGGGTTCCACAAGGAAGCTGCCTAGGGCCTTTGTTATACTCCATCTTTACCAATGATTTACCATTGGGTGTAAACATTTTTAAAACAATTATGTATACTGATGACACAACATTATACAGTGCAGCTTAGGGCTGTCCCCGACTAAGGATTGCTTCAGTCTTTGATTGGCCGAAATTAGCCGAAAAACAAATTTTGAAAAAGAAAAAAGTATAATATATATTTTTTATCATTCCATTTGGGCTGTGGGGGTGCTTAATGTCTGAAGGAGTCGACGGAAGGCTTCTTGTCCTCTGCAAAAGCATGCAATTGGTCCACTGATGGATACATCTTGATATTTGTCTACTCTAGTGTGTTCATTAGATGGGTGAAATCATCTTTCTGTGCCTGTTTTCTTAGGCAGTTAGCCTCTGGTATGTGTGCCATTGGCGTTAGCCACACTTCTAGGCCTCTTTTCTTTTGGAAAGTGATACAAAAAAAAAATATATATATATATATATATATATATATATATACCGGTAATATTATTATATATATATATTTTTTTGCATTTGACTAAGAGGGGTTGGCAGTCGACTACGGCTCCTTTCGATCGATTAGTCGACTATTCTACTAATAGGGGTCAGCCCACTGCAGCTACATCTGAGCAAGATGTAACTGACACCTTAAACAGGGCCTTAACAGACATTTATGAATGGATTGAGTGCAACAAGTTGGTGTTAAATATCTCTCAGACAAAGGCCATTGTGCTTGGATCTATTCTAGACACATGTTGTGCATGCATCCTCAGTTAAAACGGTCAATTGGCACCACACAAAATGAACAAGTGAACACACTAAAACTTCTTGGAGTTACTATTGATAGCTCCTTATCTTGGTCTAAACATAAAAATAATATTGTCATTAAAATGGGAAGAGGAATTTCTATGACTAGGAAATGTTCTGCTTTTATCACTCCCTCCATAATGAAATCTGTTATTCATTCTTTGGTTTTGTCTCATTTAGAATACTGCCCTGTTATCTGGTCGTCAGCTACAAAATCGAATTTAAAAAAGTTGCAGGTTGCTCAGAATAAAGCGGCTCACCTGGCACTAGGCTGTTCATACAGGACAAGTATTGGTTTTATGCATGAACATCTGGCATGGCTGATGGTTGAAAATAAAGTATCGATGAGTCTTCTAATGCTACTGCGGAACATTATTAGCACTGGTAAGCCATCTAGCTTGGCTCAGCAGTTAGAAATTACTTCTGAACATGGTTACACTTACAACACTAGAGGGGCCACTTCTGGTAACATCAGAACAAAATCAGCACCAAAATCAAATTTCCTCAAACTCACTGACATATATAGGTCAATAGTACTCTGGAATGCTCTGCCGAAAAACATCTCATCCACAATACATAATAAAATTACTTTCAAAAAGAATATTAAGAGATATCTTGCAAACATGTCAAGTATGTAACTGTTAAGGGGCGGCTGGGTGGCGCAGCGGACATTGCGCTCGTCACCAACGCATGAGACACCGGTATCGAATCCGGCTGTCGGTGTTGCCTCCGGCTTGGGCCGGCCGTCATACTAACTCAATTGGCAGAGTTAGCGGGTGGGAAGTCGATGGGTGGTAATCTGGACGTTGTAAACAGCGACTCCTACAGGTCGGTTGGGGCGCCTGCACAGCAGAGACAGAAAAATGGCGGGGGCAGTGAGCCTCCTACACGTTATTCCTCGCCAAATGAGAGTCCGCGCTGGCAGGTGAAAAGATGTGACTGGCTGCCTACACATGTATCGAAGGGGACATGCGATGGGCTTCTATCCTCCCTACAACCGGCCAGTGGGGGGCAAATGCGAGCAATGTTCAAGACAGGGGAGGGGAGAATTGGCACGGCTAAATTGGGATGGGAGAAAAATAGAAAAAAAGTGGATAAAAAAAAGTATGTAACTGTTATCTGTGTATTTTATCTTTTTTTTATAATTTTTTTACTGGAATGTTAGATTTTATAATGTGAATTTGTATAAATTTTTTATTTATGTGTTTTGTTTTTATTTTTTATTCGTATTTTTTGTTGTACATTTGTATTGTATTTGTTTTGTCCAGGACCCCAGGAAGACTAGAGGCTCTTTCATGTGTCTCTAATGGGGATACTTTAATAAACATAAACATTCACTCACTCACTCACTCACTCACTCACTCACTCACTCACTCACTCCTTGCAGTTACTGCATTTCATTTTCAAGGCGCCCAGTCCTCTATTTAATGTTGGTTATATGGCTGTTTCTATGTACAGTATGTCAATATGTTGTTTTGTTTTCTTTGTCTTTCAGTACTTGAAGGACAGGAAAAGAGCCAGCAAGTACAGCATGATCTCAGGGAAGAAGATAAAGATGAAGTTAAAGAAGTCAAAGAAAGACAAGCAGGTAAACTCACCTCACTGCAGTTTTTACTACCAGGTTTTAATGTAAACAATGTCTTAGCGTGTCAAAATTAATGGGGAAGAGGGGGTTAGCTTGTCAAAATACATGGGGAAGAGGAGGACTAGCTAGTCAAAATCAATGGGGAAGAGGGGGTTAGCTAGTCAAAATTAATGGGGAAGAGGGGGTTAGCTTGGCAAAATACATGGGGAAGAGGGGGTTAGCTAGTCAAAATTAATGGGGAAGAGTGGGTTAGCTAGTCAAAATTAATGGGGAAGAGGGGGTTAGCTAGTCAAAATACATGGGGAAGAGGGGGTTAGCTAGTAAAAATGTATGGGGAAGAGGGGGTTAGCTAGTCAAAATTAATGGGGAAGAGGGGTTAGCTAGTCAAAATTAATGTGGAAGAGGGGGTTAGCTAGTCAAAATCAATGGGGAAGAGGGGGTTAGCTAGTCAAAATTAATGGGGAAGAGGGGTTAGCTAGTCAAAATGTATGGGGAAGAGGGGGCTAGCTAGTCAAAATTAATGGGGAAGAGGGGGTTAGCTAGTCAAAATTAATGGGGAAGAGGGGGCTAGCTAGTCAAAATTAATGGGGAAGAGGGGGCTAGCTAGTCAAAATTAATGGGGAAGAGGGGTTAGCTAGTCAAAATTAATGGGGAAGAGGAGGGCTAGCTAGTCAATGAATGGGGAAGAGGGGGTTAGCTAGTCAAAATTAATGGGGAAGAGGGGGTTAGCTAGTCAAAATTAATGGGGAAGAGGAGGGCTAGCTAGTCAATGAATGGGGAAGAGGGGGTTAGCTAGTCAAAATTAATGGGGAAGAGGGGGCTAGCTAGTCAAAATTAATGGGGAAGAGGGGGGTAGCTAGTAAAAATGTATGGGGAAGAGGGGGCTAGCTAGTC
This sequence comes from Notolepis coatsorum, assembly GCF_963971535.1. NCBI lineage: Eukaryota > Metazoa > Chordata > Actinopteri > Aulopiformes > Paralepididae > Notolepis > Notolepis coatsorum. The sequence goes on along the minus strand of NC_140169.1, from coordinate 133,431,197 downwards.
AAATTTAAGGGGGAAGAGGGGTTAGCTAGTCAAAATTAATGGGGAAGAGGGGGTTAGCTAGTCAAAATTAATGCAAAGAGGATTTTGCTGTTTTTAAGCTTGTGCAACGTCTGTTTCATGAACTACAAGACATAGATGCATTTCATCAGTTGATTTTACACTCGCTGAAATGAAATGAATTTATGCTGCAATATCTTTTTACAAAGGTAATTTTATCCCACACCACGCGACAGCAATATGCGTTTGGTTTTCATAGACGTATTCACATCCTAGTGAAACGTGGCAATCAAGCGATGAAGCAATTAGGCCTTTTTCTTTTTCCCCTACATGGAAATAAAAATGTTAACTTGACTCTTGTGACTTGGGTTCCACAGCAAGACAAAAACCGTGCAGAGCTCCTGGAGTTTCTCAACTCCACGCTGTGATGCGCCTCTGTGGACTGCGGAAGATGTGTTCCTGCTTGGGCCAGTTTCTCAACTCCACGCTGTGACACGCCTTTGTGGACCGCGGAAGATGTGTTCCTGCTTGGGCCAGTTTCTCAACTCCACGCTGTGACGCGCCTTTGTGGACCGCGGAAGATGTGTTCCTGCTTGGGCCAGTTTCTCAAACTCCACGCTGTGACGCCTCTGTGGATCGCGGAAGATGTGTTCCTTCTTGGACCAGTTTATTTTTTTTCTTTTTTTCTTTCTTTCTTCTCCCTCAACAGAGCTCAGGAAAGAACATCCCCGTCCATGACAGCTCCTTAAGACAATCCTTATGAAGGTTATCACAGCAAGAGCTAAAAGGATATGCGTGTCCCCCCCCAAAACGGGCAACAAAAGTTGCATGGAAATAAAGACTGGCATTTCTTGCAGGAATAGTCTTCTGACATTCCTGTCGTTGTTGACCCCATCTTACCTCTTCTTACCTGTATGTAGACCTGAGTTTGTTTATAGATATTTCTTTTTTAATTAACTATCTTGTCATTTTACAGTTCCAATGTAAGGCATCCAACGCTGCCTGTGTGTTCTTCCATAGTGTTTAAGCTATAACGTGTGCTGAATTTACCTTCACACATTCATATTTCTTTTTGGTAAACCGCAATTCCATCAGTGGATATCGATGAGGTGATACAAATGTGTGTTAGAGAGGGTTTTTTGTTTAAAATGATGCAACATTCTAGAACCTTGGATTACGTTTGACGATTACATTCTATTGGATGTTCTTGGTCATTTTCATAATGTTTACTAGTCTGGTAGCCAGGCTAGCTGTTTACAGTGTGCCCCCCAAAAAAAATTCCCCACTCAAATCTCTGTTTCTTTGTCTGTTATGAATAGTGTTTTATCATCAAGTCATGGTTAACACTTTCCGTGCCAGCAGGGGGTGCCAGAAATAGGCGCTTGAGTGCCAACGCTGTAGTCAATGGAGGGCGAGCATATTTGCGAACGCATAAACTATATCTTAAATTATGGCTATGTAAACGCTGTAGTCAATGGAGGGCGAGCATATTTGCGAACGCATAAACTATATCTTAAATTATGGCTGTGTGTCTAATACGCCCGTCACTTATCAATGACTTGTTTGCAGTCAACATTGTCGAAACGGATTGTTTTTTAATCGGTTCATTTCCGTTTTATACCATTTTGAAAAACGCACGTTTTTTGAAACTTTCAGAAAGAAAAAAAATATTCTGCAGGAATCACACTTTACTGTAATACACAAAACACGTCATTTTTCGGCCTATTTATGAATCGTTTTCAAATAAACGCTAGATTATCGATAGTATGTGTACTTATGCACGCTATAGAAGCGGGCTGAAAAATCTATTATCTTATTTCCTGATCAGCACACACACACTCACAGCCACACACACACACACACACGTTGATATATAGGTGAAAACAGCTCTGATTATCCCAAGACTGGTAAAATAGATTCCTTACCTCAGATCAGATGTTCTCCAAAAAGATTATTCCAATTCCTGATCGCCATTCCAAATATCGATTGTGTTTATTGATCCAACGCTGGGTGGTCGAAAGACATTCCACGCTGTTGGGCAATGAATGGGATCGGCTCGGATTACATGCCTGACAAGTAAAATGTGGAATCCGGACTCTTTTTTTTCCCCATCCATTTCATTCAGTCCAATCCAATGGGGTGCAATACCATCCGGAGAGACGATAGGGGGCGGTATTTTCCCTGTTCGAGCTCAGACAGATCCCCACTGGTAACGTGAGGCTAGATTGATGAAAAATTTATGGAAATCGATAATAATAAAAAATAACGATTAAAAGCGAGATTTCTCGTCGGTTGGCACTCAACTGGGCTGGGCGATATGGCAAAAAATGATATCGCGATAACGATATGATAATGTTCAAATCATATCACTCTATATCGATAATTATCGAAATTGTTATAATTAAAAATAAAATAATTTTTTTAAAGTTTATTTTGCAGCAATTCTTTGTCGTTGCCGCTATATTTAGTGTTACATCCCCTCACACTCCAGTTCTCAGGCTGCAGCTGGTTTAAACTCTAAAGTAAACCGGCTTCTCTGCTGGCTGTGGCTCCAGGGAAGTTGAACAGTTCTGGCTCTGCTAGTTTCTTTTCTATCTTTTGGCGCTTTTTTGGTGGACAAACCACCGCACATGTGCACCGTGACTCGTGACTGGAGTCTAGCTCTGCTAGCACACATAGCCTACTGTGTATAGACGGTTTCAAACTGTATTTTAAATTAAAGCAAACAAAATAAATGGACAAGAGAAAAATAAATCTCAATTTGGTCAGTATTGTCATTTGGACAAGCAAAGCCATTACTTTAAGTTGCAGGCAAGAAAGTCAAGTCTGTCCACTTTTAAAACTGCCCTGTTGCAGGTCACACAAAAAAAAATATATATATATATATATTTTTTCTTTTCGATTTTTTTTTCTTTATCGATTATTAAAATATTTCGTGATAATTATCGTTATATCGCCCAGCCCTAAGTCCCATGGCATGAACTAACGAGATTTCTCGTGGCTGGCACTCAAAAGTGTTAAGATTAAAATGACAAATAGAGATGTCATTATTCCTCCGATAATTCCATCACTTTCATTTGGGTGTTGGGGTTATGCTCATTGTTTAATTGTTTAATTTTGGTATGGTGCAAATGGTTACCCAAATGAGTAAAAAAAAAAGACAAAACAAAAAAAAACAGCAATAAACTGTTGGAAAGATTCCGTAATACTGTGAAATGTTTTGCTATGAACATTCTGCTCCTAATGGAACGTCAGTCCTTAAAGGTGTGTGTGTGTGACTCTGTTGCACTTGTAGAACATGGAATATTGTTATTGCTTGTTCAACCTTTAATGCTGAATGGATGAATTGATGCAACATGACATGGAGAGAGAAAAGAATGAGAGAAAAAAGGTTTTCTTGCTATTTGAAAATACTTACAGTACAGACCATATATAATTAACATGCAGTGTTCATGTTTATCTACATAACGTTAATCTGAATGTGGAATATGATGTTCATTGTTACTACTAACTGGAGATGTACAGTATATGCCATTTAGAAAGACAATTGAGATGCATTCCACTATAGATGAGTTAAACTATTACTGTACAAATCTCATGGAAATCACATCATGGAGAGTATTTAAAGGTGCACTATGCAGTTTTGGAGTAGGGGGATTCGTTTGCAGAGCCTGCAAAAGACATTTACTGTAATTCTTATGTTATCATAAATAAATTTAAAAAATGCAATGTGAACCAAACGTAAGCCTAGAATGTGTTTAACAAAATTGCGGGCTCTGCCCATTTCTGCAATGGAATACCGGTTGTTACTTTTCAGGAAGCTTTTTAGCTTTAAACGGTGTTCATGGGATCCAATTTTCCTCTCCGACACTTCTCTGACTCTCACAAAACGACCTAGTGCACCTTTAAGACATTTTGGTTCATGTGTCATAACACCACCACAGCACTTGGGTTCTTGTCTGTGCAACATACATCCTCACAATACCCCATAATGGGATTGATACGTAATTGTATCCAATATTACATGTAGACTCCTGTCACCCTCGTTTTCACATGGCGGGTCTTGGCGAAGCTAGTTCTGTCCCTGTGGCTGCAAACATGGAAGTTTCACCCCTGTTTTTAGCATTCACATGCAGTATAGTGTCCCTGTGCCCCAGGACAGCTCATATGGAAGAAGAGCTGCTCTCTTCCCAAAGCTAGAAATCGGAGAGAGAACCCTTTTGGATTTGTCACCTGAATGTAAAATCTGGGATCTGCTCCAAAGTCATTGAATGGCACTGACTTTATGGGTCGATTAAAATGTGTGCATGCTCGCTCTGGTTAAGGCCTGTTAAATACTGGAATTCTAAACCTCACTTGGATGTGAGTCTGTGAGAACTCACTATTTTATGTAGTGTCAGTGCCCCGTCGTCTGGTTCTCTCTCTGTTTCTAGCTTTAGCAGAGAGTGGTGCATGTTTGCAAATATAAATATTCATGAATATTAACCCTTTCACTGCCACCCGACAGAAGGTTAACCCTTTACTATCACACAACCGACGGCGATGCTCCATCATTAGCTCCGCGGATGATGGAGCATCGCCGTCGGTTGTGTGATAGTAAAGGGCTAACCTTCTGTATTGTCACAGTGAAAGGGTTAACCGGCTGCCGTGTGGCAGTGAAAGGGTTAACAATAAACTTTTGTTTTGGGGCACAGGGATAACGTGAATTCTTATAATGGGCGGGCCCCCTTTAAATGACAATAAAGAACAAAATATGTCCACACAAAAACAAGAGGTATTATATCGAGAGGTATTACCCAATCTCGTGCAGAAGTCAAAAAGTGATGTTGTTAAAGGCGGTATTGCAGAGGTACAGAAAATCGCCTGCTTCACTGTCTCTTATTGTTTGAGATTAAAATGGTAAGCCTTCTATAGTGGACGGATCGACTTGACAACCTCACACTGACAAAAAGGAGAGGTTTGGAGATGCCCGTTTGTTTCCATCCGTCTTGTACGAAGAACACTTGAGAGAAGATCCTGGAAGATCTACAGTGGATCCAGTCTCCTCACCGGATCCCACGGACGCCTCCAGGTCAGACCACCTTGCTGTTGTCGAGGCCTTTGTACCTGAAGTCAGGCACGCTGCGTGCCCTCTGGGCCGTCCCGTCTCTCTCCGTCCCCCTCTCCACGTCCTCCGAGACGGTCTTGAGCTCGCTCGCCGGCCCCGACTCGGCCGTGTCCGAGGTCAGGCCCACCGTGCTCCCGAAGGGGTTGATCTTGACGCGGGACCTGAAGGTGGTGAGGGACATGCTCATGGAGCGCCTGTTGTTCCACTGGCGGGAGAGCCGCTGCGCCTCCTCCTCCTCCCGCAGGCGGCCCAGGGTCTCCAGGAGGACCTCCCGGAACAGGCCGGACACCTCCTGCACCTCGGGCTCGTTTTCCTCCGAGACCTCCCGGAACCTGGACGCAGTGGGAAGACAAGTGAGCGCACATCGTCAGTTACTATTTAACTGACGGGAAATAGGATTATTTAATTTCCAGCCTATCCTGGAGGGAGGTTTCCTTATTATGTTTCATGAATGTAATTAAACAAGCAAGGGAACCTCTCTAGACTGCCATCGTATGCAGTGTGCCTGGAGGCTTGTGTAAGCTTGTCTAGCTGGGGCCTGGAGGCTTGTGTAAGTGTGTCTAGCTGGGGCCTGGAGGCTTGTGTAAGCTTGTCTAGCTGGGGCCTGGAGGCTTGTGTAAGCTTGTCTAGCTGGGGCCTGGAGGCTTGTGTAAGTGTATCTAGCTGGGGCCTGTAGGCTTGTGTAAGTGTGTAGCTGGGGCCTGGAGGCTTGTGTAAGCTTGTCTAGCTGGGGCCTGGAGGCTTGTGTAAGTGTATCTAGCTGGGGCCTGTAGGCTTGTGTAAGTGTGTAGCTGGGGCCTGGAGGCTTGTGTAAGCTTGTCTAGCTGGGGCCTGTAGGCTTGTGTAAGCTTGTCTAGCTGGGGCCTGTAGGCTTGTGTAAGCTTGTCTAGCTGGGGCCTGGAGGCTTGTGTAAGTGTGTCTAGCTGGGGCCTGGAGGCTTGTGTAAGTGTGTCTAGCTGGGGCCTGTAGGCTTGTGTAAGTGTGTCTAGCTGGGGCCTGTAGGCTTGTGTAAGTGTGTCTAGCTGGGGCCTGGAGGCTTGTGTAAGTGTGTCTAGCTGGGGCCTGGAGGCTTGTGTAAGCTTGTCTAGCTGGGGCCTGGAGGCTTGTGTAAGCTTGTCTAGCTGGGGCCTGTAGGCTTGTGTAAGTGTGTCTAGCTGGGGCCTGGAGGCTTGTGTAAGCTTGTCTAGCTGGGGCCTGGAGGCTTGTGTAAGTTTGTCTAGCTGGGGCCTGGAGGCTTGTGTAAGTGTGTCTAGCTGGGGCCTGGAGGCTTGTGTAAGTGTGTCTAGCTGGGGCCTGGAGGCTTGTGTAAGTGTGTCTAGCTGGGGCCTGGAGGCTTGTGTAAGTGTGTCTAGCTGGGGCCTGGAGGCTTGTGTAAGTGTGTCTAGCTGGGGCCTGTAGCACCTTTTTGAAGGAGAGAAAAACTGTGTCAAAAAGGGAAGAAAGCCCTGTGTGGGCTTCCAGCATGTGGAAGGTGAGCTCTGTCCTCACTGCACTGTAAAAAGGTATATCATTATTCTGATCCAAAATAGCTTATCAGGAGAGCTTGGTTGTGTTCCAATATCCATCATAGGACATTATTTGTATTTGTATTTTTTTTTTTTTTTATTAAAAAAGAAATTTGGAGCATTGACATTAGGTCATATTTCTGCGACATCGTTAGGAAACCTGAGGTCCTGGCTCATCAACGTCAGGTGGATAATGGTTGTCTGCTGATCAGCAGGCGCAGCACTGAGAGGCACTCCTGCCAACCACTGCTTAAACTCCTCCTTCCAACGAGGAGCTGCTTAGGCTTAACAAGCCTTTAAATAGAGGGCCGTTAGGGACCAGTCAATACCCTGTCGTCTTCTGAAGCTCCTCAATTTAAAAGCGAAGGTGAATGATGTAATTTCACGTCACTTTCTGTCGCACTCAGCTCAGCGCTTGGTGCTTCTAATTGGGGTGGGGGTTCCTGGGTCCCTATTAGCCCTCCCGGAGTAGAAAATGTGTGTGTGACTTGCAATTATGTTTTAGCACAGCACCACATCACCATGGCTTCAGGTAACACCTGGATATCACCTTTCTACAACAACCATTTAACCCTTTCACTACCACCACCAAAAGGTTAACCTTCTGTAGTGTGGTAGTGAAAGGTTAACCGTCTGTAGTGTGGTAGTGAAAGGTTAACCGTCTGTAGTGTGTTAGTGAAAGGTTAAAGTGGAAATGAAGCAGTGAGCAATGTGATCCTAGTTTGTTTGTTGTGTACCTTGTGTAAGACAGGGTTCTATAATCAAATGTGAAATCTATCTTATTTGTCTGAAAAATCAAATATAATATCCCTGTTTTCAACATGGGCGCCGCCATTTTGTTGCTGACGTCATGGCTGACGTCATGCCACTGGTTGGGTGTATACACTGCTGGTACACTGCCTATAGTGAATGGGTCAGTCAGTAAATAAAATGTTGCCTACAAAACAACGGGACCGCGGTGGTTCTGTTTGTATTGCTCCTGGCTGTTCAAACTAATTTTACCATGTGAGAGAGAGGAAAGTTGGTTAATTTCCACAAACTACCAGTGAAAAAAACAGTGTTGTTGGCATGTTGGCTCGGGCTGGCTGCACTCAGGCGGCGCGACCAGCCTGTTGGACAGGGAAGGAGGATCTGCAGAGAACACTTCATTGCCTCGGATTATGTTGTTGGGGTGGGATGTTTGTCCAGAAGACCACTAATCAGCTGAAGCCTGATGCGGTTCCCTCGGTCTTCGACAGACAGACCGGCGTTAGCTCTCGGGAGCGATCGCTAGCTAGTTGGCACCAGCCGGCGACCGGCGTTAGCAACCGGAGCGTCGCGGAGCATTCAGCCTGCTGGCTACCTAGACCCACTTCAACCAGCGTCGCGGAGCATTCAGCCTGCTGGCTACACAGCTTGTCGGTGTGCTGGAGCCTCTGCAAGCTAACGGTAGCTGGCTACACAGCTTGTCGGTGTGCTGGAGCCTCTGCAAGCTAACGGTAGCTGGCTACACAGCTTGTCGGTGTGCTGGAGCCTCTGCAAGCTAACGGTAGCTGGCTACACAGCTTGTCGGTGTGCTGGAGCCTCTGCAAGCTAACGGTAGCTGGCTACACAGCTTGTCGGTGTGCTGGAGCCTCTGCAAGCTAACGGTAGCTGGCTACACAGCTTGTCGGTGTGCTGGAGCCTCTGCAAGCTAACGGTAGCTGGCTACACAGCTTGTCGGTGTGCTGGAGCCTCTGCAAGCTAACGGTAGCTGGCTACACAGCTTGTCGGTGTGCTGGAGCCTCTGCAAGCTAACGGTAGCTGGCTCCAGGCTCCAGCACACCGACAAGCTGTTTAGCCAGCTACCGTTAGCTTGCAGAGGCTATTAGCACACCGACAAGCTGTGTAGCCAGCTACCGTTAGCTTGCAGAGGCTCCAGCACACCGACAAGCTGTGTAGCCAGCTACCGTTAGCTTGCAGAGGCTCCAGCACACCGACAAGCTGTGTAGCCAGCAGGCTGAATGCTCCGCGACGCTGGTTGAAGTGGGTCTAGGTAGCCAGCAGGCTGAATGCTCCGCGACGCTCCGGTTGCTAACGCCGGTCGCCGGCTGGTGCCAACTAGCTAGCGATCGCTCCCGAGAGCTAACGCCGGTCTGTCTGTCGAAGACCGAGGGAACCGCGTCCGGCTTCAGCTGATTAGTGGTCTTCTGGACAAACATCCCACCCCAACAACATAATACGAGGCAATGAAGTGTTCTCTGCAGATCCTCCTTCCCTGTCCAACAGGCTGGTCGCGCCACCTGAGTGCAGCCAGCCCGAGCCAACATGCCAACAACACTGTTTTTTTCACTGGTAGTTTGTGGAAATTAACCAACTTTCCTCTCTCTCACATGGTAAAATTAGTTTGAACAGCCAGGAGCAATACAAACAGAACCACCGCGGTCCCGTTGTTTTGTAGGCAACATTTTATTTACTGACTGACCCATTCACTATAGGCAGTGTACCAGCAGTGTATACACCCAACCAGTGGCATGACGTCAGCAACAAAATGGCCGCGCCCATAATGCTAAATGCTTCAGAAATGCACACAACAAATAGTTTTTTCTTAGAAACTGCTTATTTTTATAACGTGATTTCTTCTGTGGCTTATCTAAATACTAATGTGATGCTATGAATATGTATTTATCGCACTGCTTCATTTCCACTTTAACCTTCTGTAGTGTGGTAGTGAAAGGTTAACCGTCTGTAGTGTGGTAGTGAAAAGTTTACCTTCTGTAGTGTGGTAGTGAAAGGTTAACCTTATGTAGTGTGGTAGTGAAAGGTTAAACTGTAGTGTGGTAGTGAAAGGGTTAATCATAACTAAGGTGTCAATAGCAGTAGTTTTCCTAGATTTTTTTTTAAACAAGCTCATTTGCGCAGCTGATTAGAGGACAGAAGTGTCAGGTGTTGGAAAGTGAACTCTGCCTGCAGGTCAACGCCAGGTTAACCCTTTCACTACCACACTACAGAAGGTTAACCCTTTACTATCACACTACAGACAGTTAACCTTCTGTAGTGTGGTAGTGAAAGGGCTAACCCTTTGTCATGTGGCAGTGAAAGGGTTAACCTTCTGTATTGTCGCAGTGAAAGGGTTAACCATTTGGTAGTGAAAGGGTTAAGGCAGACATTCCTGACCTGGGGTCAGTTCCCCCGATATCAAAATGGTGTCCAGATAAAAAAAGAAAAATCCTAATCAAAGTGAAAGGACTGTAATTGTATCTCGTTGACATTTTGAATTCAAAACTACCAGTATTTGAACTGAACAGAAGGTGCTGTGAAAGCCAAATTGGCATAGACCAGATTACAACATCTGCTGGACTCCAGTTCTCCTTAGAAGAATCAAACATAGACAACATACTGGATGTGTAATCAGTAGGGGTGTAACGGCGCAAACAGACCAGTCGTGCACTCACGCACTCACGGGTTCCGTGCGAGATTGCGCGAGTGGCCTGGCACACCGAGTCCGACTTCAGAGCGGGCGAAAGTGCGCGGAGGAAGGCACATTTACATTGGAACAGCTGTAAATGCCTAGTCTATATGCGAAGTCAGTCCCCGCTTGAAGATGTTCTTAAATATTTCCAGTTCCAGTGTTCTATTGTCCATTTTGCATGTATAACCCGTTATTATCTCATTAATTAGAATGTTAGAATACATTTTAGAATGATGATCAGTGTGACTGTACTCCTGAAAAAGTATAGTAATATGGTTTATTTGTATTGGGAAAGATACAGACACATTAGCTGGTTGAACAACATCTATATGTGTGATAATAATGCAGATATTGAGTGTATTTCTGTGAAAATGCGGTGGCGCACGCCTCTGAATCCAACCAAAGCGAAAACGATCGCTTCCACCCCGCGAGTCGCGTGCCCGCTTGCGGCCAGTGGGCACAGCTACGTCCATTAACATGGGAGCGAAAGTGAAGTGCTGGTCGCCCGCCCGCCCGACTGTGTGTCAGGGCTGTGCCTGTAACGGTACACAGAAGCCACGGTTCGGTACGTACCTCGGTTTTTGCGGTCACGGTTCGGTATGAGTTCGGTAGGTACAACAGGAAAATAATATTTATAATAATTATTAGATATTTATTATAATTAAATATAATTATCTTTTATTAAGTTATACTTTAATGTCATTCTGTGTTCAGGCATCCACTGAGTAAATTAATTGCCTACTGCCCCGCCCCCACCGGTGTAAGCTTTTTAAGTTTCAGTTTCACTTCTAGAGTAGATTTTACTTCACGTGAAGCAGAGAAAGAAGACTCGTTCCGTTAGTGGTTAACATAACGTTGCATTCATTTGGTACACAGCGTGTACTGAAACGAAGGTCCAGTACTGAAACGGTTCGGTACGGATACATGTACCGTTACACCCCTAGTAATCAGTACAATGTGAACACGCACTTTTCACGCGTCCTTGGGGCGTCATAGGGACTTTCACCCGCCAAAGAAAGGCTAGGTGAAATCCCCTGTGGGTCGGGGGGGGGGGGGGGGGGCGGCGTCGCCTCACCTCAGTATGACAAGCCCACAGTTGGACGGTGGCACCCTGGAGCAGAGCTCCTCCAGGCCGAGCCTCTCTCCGGTGCTGACGGTGTGGGCGGCCCGCGGCGTGGACACCAGCCAGCTGTAGTCCACGCCGGTCTTGAGCCGTCGGTACTCGTTCTCCCGCTCTCGGTGCTGCCGCTCCGCCTCCTTCAGCTGCCAGCCCAGCTCCAGCATCAGGGTGTCCGTCACCACCTCGGCCGGGTCCCGCCGGGCGTTCCGGTAGTACGGCTCGTTCCAACTGAACCAGGAGGAGGCCATGGCCGCGTCGTCGTCGTCCCCCGACGCTCCGTGCTGCCCGGACAGGGAGGGAAAGAGGGAGGAAATTGCTGTATGTGACCCTGATTTTGACCGGATGGACATTTTAACCCTTTCACCGCCACACTACCAAAATGGTTAACCCTTTCACTGTGACAATACAGACGGTTAACCCTTTCACTGCCACGCGATAAAAAGGGCTAACCCTTTCACTACCACACTGCAGACGGTTAACCCTTTCACTACCACACACTACAGACGCTTAACCGTCTCTAGTGTTGGTAGTGAAAGGGTTAACCTTCTGCAGTGTGGTAGTGAAAGGGTTAAATGATATTGTGAGTTGGTGAGGCTGTACTAGATGGTTGCACTTGGTGTGCTAATTATACCGAGCCATTTGCGCTTTACAATTTGTTCCTCACATTTGACACATTCACTCACAGACGGCGGAGGCAACCATGCAAGGTGCTAACCTGCTCATCGGGAGCAGTTAGGGGTTAAGTGTCTTGCTCAAAGTTTCAAAGTAGCTATGACAAATCAAATCAACAAACCCTGTGGGGATGGAGGTGGTTCTGTATCTTAAAAAGAGGACAGCTTGAAAGCTTGGGAGACAGGTCAGGACAGGACAGATCAGGACAGGTCATGACAGGAGAGGACAGGACAGGAGAGGATGGGTCGGGTCAGGACATGTCAGGACAGGAGAGGACAGGACAGATCAAGACAGGACAGATCAGGACAGGTCAGGACAGGAGAGGACAGGACAGATCAGGACAGGTCAGGACAGGAGAGGACAGGACAGATCAAGACAGGACAGGACAGATCAGGACAGGACAGATCAGGACAGGAGAGGATGGGTCGGGTCAGGACATGTCAGGACAGGACAGATCAGGACAGGAGAGGATGGGTCGGGTCAGGACATGTCAGGACAGGAGAGGACAGGACAGGACAGATCAGGACAGGAGAGGATGGGTCGGGTCAGGACATGTCAGGACAGGAGAGGACAGGACAGGACAGATCAAGACAGGACATGTCAGGACAGGAGAGGACAGGACAGATCAAGACAGGACAGTTCAGGACAGATCAGGACAGGTCAGGACGGGTCAGGACAGGTCAGATCAAGACAGGACAGGACAGATCAGGACAGGTCAGGACAGGTCAGGACGGGTCAGGATGTAATAAAACCCTCTCCTCTCACAGATGCGAGGTACAGAAGGTCTCTTTATTTCTTTAGCTCCAGCTCCTCAGCTACATCTCATAGTGTGTTCTTCATTCTTTATTCATATAAATATATTCCCAAAATAAACCCAGTGTTTATACCCTACAACAGACCCATCTGCTCAACAAGTGTCACTTTCACTCCCAGAGATATTAGTCTTCTCTGCTCTTGCGGGAGAAAATCCCCAAATAATTGAGCTCACATTTTAAAGACATCATTCAATTCACATCAGAGGATAGAACTGATTTAAGTTTATTTTCAAAAGTGAATCTACTGTAAATGCAGCAGAGGTTTCTACTCTACTCTCTAAATCTACTGTGTCTAATGTAGTGTTACTCAGTAACTCAGTTACACACACACACACACTTGCACGTGGGTTCGGACTCGGAGCAGGTTCATAGGCACTGTTTTAATAGTTTCAAAGTAGCTATGACAAATCAAATCAACAAACCCTGTGGGGATGGAGGTGGTTCTGTATCTTAAAAAGAGGACAGTTTGAAAGCTGTACAGTACAGGACAGGAGAGGACAGGACATGTCAGGACATGACAGGACAGGTCAGGAGAGGACAGGTCAGGAGAGGACAGGAGAGGACAGGACAGGTCAGGACAGGACAGGTCAGGACAGGAGAGGTCAGGACAGGACAGGACAGGAGAGGCCAGGACAGGTCAGGACAGGTCAGGAGAGGACAGGACAGATCAGGGCAGGACAGGACAGATCAGGGCAGGACAGGAGAGGACAGGTCAGGACAGGTCAGGACAGGTCAGGACAGGTCAGGAGAGGACAGGACAGATCAGGACAGGACAGGTCAGGACAGATCAGGACAGGACAGATCAGGAGAGGACAGGACAGGATGTAATAAAACCCTCTCCTCTCACAGATGTGAGGTACGGAAGGTCTCTTTATTTCTTTAGCTCCAGCTCCTCAGCTACATCACATAGTGTGTTCTTCATTCTTTATTCATATAAATATATTCCCAAAGGAAACCCAGTGTTTATACCCTACAGACCCATCTGCTCAACAAGTGTCACTTTCACTCCCAGAGATATTAGTCTTCTCTGCTCTTGCGGGAGAAAATCTCACATTTTAAAGACACCATTGAATTCACATCAGAGGATAGAACTGATTTGAGATGATTATTTACGTATAACAGGTATAGACTTATTTTGTAATTACTTCGTAATGTCACATAAAATATTGGCTACAAAAAGAAAAAACAAGCTAGTGTAAATATGATTTCAGATCATCAGTTAAATCTACTGTGTCTAATGTTTAATAGTGTTACTCAGTAACTCAGTTACACACACACACACACACACACACACTTGCACGTGGGTTCGGAGCAGTAGATTAAGAGTGTCTTTGAATGGATGGGCATACGCCACAGGAAGACAAACCAAGACATGGCACAAGCCCCGACCTTGTGGTTAGATGAGACACATGTATAGCGGCGTTTAAACTTAGACGCCTCCTACAATTTAACCGACACGTTGCTAGTGATAAATCCTTGTCCATAGATGTGAAACGCTCACTCTTTGAAATCCTTCCTGGATGTCTTATCTGGTTTACAGTACGATTCCTTGATGTGTAATGTCAGTTATATTCAATGTGTCGATGTTAATCACAGTGAATACCTTGGTTTCAAATTAATTGATTCATAAAAAAATGTATGTATGAATTCATACATTAATTTTGTCACTTGCATCTCTCTCT